>NC_083420.1:69051513-69352471 GCF_020745735.1 Hemiscyllium ocellatum
TGCAAAAATATGCACTTATTTTATATCCAATCACAATTAGTAATTCTGGCTATTTCACTTTGTCTCACTTTATTGTATTCAGCCAAACACTGCTTCTAAACACTTGTCCTGTTATGAAATACAATTTTGAGCAGAGAACCTTTTTCATCCTCCGCTGTTATCTTGACTGTTATCTGAATTGTACCATTTTCCTTGTTATGAAAGTTTCGCTTGCCCTTTGCCTCTGCCTGTTTCTGTCTGTAACAGTTACACTGTCTCCCACTCAGTTGCCTGGGCGGCTGGTTTGTGATACAGAGGGAGGCCAGCAGCGCAGGTTCAATTCCTCACACTGACAGGGGTTACCATGAAGGGGACGCTCTCTCAACAAAGGGACATCAATCCACTCTAAGCTGCGCATCTTTGTACTCTGGGAGGAAACTGGAACATTGGGAATAAACCCACACAGATACGTGCAGAATGTTCAAACTCACCTGAGTTTGGAATTGAACCCAGCTCCTTGGTGATGAGCGGCCGTAGTGCGAACTACATATCCATCATACTCCTCAGTTGATTATGTTAATTATTTGTAGCTGACTGAAGAAGTCCAACTGACTTGTTCTGATAACTGAACCTGACCCAATATTAGACCTTTACCATTGGCCATATCGCCAACCTGGTTACATTTAAAATTTGTTGTGAGCAGTGGAGGAGCGGGACTATAAAAGGAAACAGTGACACCCTCCAACCTCAGTCGGAACCGGATTGAGGAGAAATTCACAAAGTGGGAATTTGTTCAAGTGGGAATTCTCTCACCCAGATGATTGGGAGGGCTGAATCTTTATATTATATCGAGGCTGACTTTGTCTGATTTCCCATAGACAGGTGAAGCAGGGATCATTGTGAATTCAGAGAAAAGTGCAGCCGGGAACACAATGAGATGAACCATGACCTTATTGACTGGTGGAATAATGTCAAAGTGCCGAATGGCCCAGACATGTCCATTAGCCCTATGTTCTGATGTTCCATTCAGCCCTTCGGTCCTGCTGTGCAGGAGCAGATTGAGGCCACTCCGATGGTTTTGGTGCAGTTTGGTAAATGTCTTGGAAAATCCAGGCTGGGTCAGACAGTGATCTCCCTCCCCCAATCCCTCTTTTCAGGCTTCTCCTCTCAGTCACTTCTGCTCCTGATGTAGGTCATGTTTCAGACAAATCCTCTGCTGTCTCTGAATGCAAAATTTTACATCATGACTTCCAGGAAAATAATCAATTATTTTCCAAAAACATAAATAAGAACTTAAGTAATTGGAAGCTGCTCTGTCATTCAATACGAACGTGGCTGATCTACTCCGCGGCTCAACTCCACTTTCCTGCTAACGCATTGCACCCCTCGACTCGCTGAAATGTCACAAATAAATCCACCCATCTGTAAATACAATCAGTGAGCCAACCTCCACAACTATCGGGGTTAGGAAATTCCAGCCATTCACTACCTTCTGAAAGATGATATTTCTTTGCATCTCAGTTTGAAGTCGATATTCCTTATTCTGTATCTACATCCCTGACTTCTAGAATCAACCCTGGTGTGGAATCACATTCTCAACACCGACCTTGTGAAGCCCCCACTGTATCTTGTCCGTTTCAGTAATGGCAGCCTCATTCATTAAAACCACAATGAATAATTCAATCCTTTCATCCCAGAAACCAGTCTAATGAACCAATATTTATGCATCAATATGCTGAAGTTACGTTTCAGACACAGAAACAAGCCACTCCATTGTACTGCTCCTTTTTGGGGAGTCCTCTTCATTTAATAACAGCCGGCCTTTTGGTTGTCAGTGTCATCCTCAAACTCGGATGTATATTGCCCTCGGCTCCCACCGTCAGGAGCTGAGTGCAGCTCTTGTAAGATGCTCTTGCCATTGGACTGATATTTGTGGTCCTCCAGTAGATTCATTTTTTTTATAAAGATCGATGAATCCTGACTCTCTGATTTCTAAATGTTTACCAAGTGTCATCCCATGCTAATGCATTATCTATCATACTATGAGATTCTGTCTTGTGTAAGAACCTATATTTTGTGATACCTTTTGGAAAATCTCTGGAAAGCCTCGTGTCTACCAGTCTCCCTTTATCAAGGCCACTTGTTACATTCTCAGGGATCTCCAGAAAAACTTTGCATGATTTTACAGGTAAAGTGTAGTTCGCCTTTAACAAGACCATGCTGACTCTGTGTGATGCTTTTCTAAATGCTCTGCAGTCCCTTTATTAATAACAGACTCTCACAGACTCCCAGCAATCATGGTTGGGCTAAGTGGTTCCTGCTTTCAGACTCACTCGTTTCTTGAAAACAGGCGCTACATTGGCGGTTCTCCAGTTTCACTGGAACACTCCTTTAATCCAGAGAGTTATGATAAACTCTTCCCATCTTTTTGCATTTGGCCCATATGTTTTCTTCTTTATGTTACAATACGAAGGCAGCACGAAAATCTTACTCATGCCAATGAACCATCAAGCACCTGAATTCCTTTTTCTGACATTGGTGATCTCTACAGTGAAAATGTATCTCTGGCCAGATCTATATAATATCACATGTTCAACATTCTCCCACACGGCGTCCGTATGACCTTATGTGGGTTTGTCTCCTTTATCTTGCACTCAACAGAGAGAACCGTTTTCTCCCATTCACTTCTTAAGTTAAACTCATTTTATATCATCTTCTTGTTCACCACGTTAAAAGCCTGTTTATCTGTTGGCACACCGTCTTTTCCCTGTAACATACACCCACCTCTGCCAAGGAACTAAAATGCCCACTTTCCAATCCTTTTCAGTTCTGACGAAGTGTCACACTGGACATGAAACGCTAACTCTGTTTCTGTGTCTCTGCAGATGCTGCCAGACCTGCCAGGTTTCTCCAGAAATGAATAGGCACAGCACAAATTTTTAATTAAGCAAACAACAATGAATACTAGAAATAAAAATGCACAAATTGCTGTAGAAACTGAGAGCTTTGTCGAAGGGTCACTGGACTCGAAAGATGAACTCAGGTTTCACTTCACAAGATGCATCCAGAACTGCTTAGTTTCTTCAGCAATTTCTGTTTCTGAACATTCTCCAAAGATGTGTGTTAAATCTGCTCAAAAGCCCTGTCCAACACAAAGCACTGTACATTGGGAAGTGAACAAAAACACAAAGTGCACAAGTTCATTGGCTCTGAAACGACATAAGGCTGGCATCACTGTCACTACCGAGGTCGTAATCATGTTCAGGGAGAAAAACAGCGGAAAAAACATTCATTTCAAACACAGAAGTTATTATGACGGGACAGGCAATAATTCTGATTAATATGTTAAACTGTCTGAGTAATGTCACAAATTAGACGCATGACATCAGGGAGAGACCCTCAGCAGAATGAGATTATGAAACTGGATGTGTTTGCACATCAGAAACCAGGTAGGGTCACTGAGTACAGGGCTGATAGATGAACGGGTCTCAGTGTGAATGGTTTGGGTGGGAAAGTCAATATAATAGATTTGTAGATATTGCAGCTCACACTTGATATCATGTGATAGCCGCAGCAGAATTGCATTCAATCACATTCCATAACTTTTACCCCAGGATAATCCATCACTCTACTATTATCATCAAGCCGAGTGATGGTTCAGTGCCGAGTTTGGGTGAACATGCCAGAGTCAGAACCATGGGTATCTAAACCTGATGATAACCCATTAAAGCTACCGCACTTGACTAGTTACATTGCAAACAGCAGAACTCCCTTCTGGTGGAGGAGGGGAAATAATCACAAGACAAACAGATAAGATCTAAACTCTGCAGTCAAGCCACGTCCAGTCATCAATGTCGATAGACTAATAAACAACTTACAGGAGGAGAGGACTCCACAAATATCCCCAGCCTTGTACATCAGTGTAAAAGACAAGGATGAAGTATCTGCACCATCCTCAGCCAGAAATGTTGAGTCGATAATCCACCTCACCCTCCTCATGATGCTCACAGAATCACAGATGGCAGTCTTCAACCAATTCGATTCGCTGCCTGTGACATGAAGAAACAGCTGAACACAGTAGATACGACAATGGCAATGGGCCCTGACACCATTCCTCAATAGGAATGAAGCTTGTGCTGCACACCAAGCTGTGTCACTGGGGAAACTGTTTCAATCCAGCACCAACTCTGACATCTGCCTGGACACGTGGGAAGTTCCTCAACAATATCCAGTCCCATGTCAAGGGAATGACTGCAGTCTGACCATTTACCACCCCCTCAGTCCCGTCACGATTATCACATTGGTGGGAGCCCTTTTTGGCAGAGCTGTCAAGCAGCACAGAAATAATGTGCTCAGTCTGGTTTTCGACAGGTCCCCATGTGGAGATGGTGCTGTTGTGGAAATATCACTGGATTATTGATCCAGACCGCGATAATGCTCTGGCAGCTGGTGGAAGTTGAAAACAATAAACAAAATATCGAGACATAAAATCTGGTGCCAGTAATATTGCCCTTGAATCTAATGTCCATTGTAAACATCTGTTCCTTTCCCAATATACTTTCAGGAAATGAATCTCCCGTGCTTCCTGGTCTGGCCTACAAGTGTGTCCAGACACACAGACATGTGATAAACTCTATAATGATCTCTGAAACGGCCAGGCAATTTAGTACAATTGTACCAAATTGCTCTTCTTTCTTAAAGGATCAAACCAAAGAGAACACCGGCAATGAGCTTTGGAAAAGGCAACGGGAAACACAGTCCTTTCATCCAGACAGATGCTGCCTTCCTAATGTTTAAGAGCTTGTGACAACAATAACAGAGCTTTCCCACAGCTTGCATAGAAACATCAGGAAGGGAGCAGGGCATGAGACGCTTTTAGCTTTCCCTGTTCTATCTCATGGACAAGTTAACTTTTATAACCCTAGTTAATACATTCTTCAGAAACTCATCAATTCCTGTCTTACGCTGCTCAGTGACTGACCGTCCAATCCATACAATCATAGAAGCACTGGCTCTGTACTGTCATAAATACAGCACGATCTACATTGGTCCCACTTTCCTATACGAGGCCCATAGCCATGTATGTTATGGCAATTCAAGGGCACGACCATGTATTTATTAACGGTTGTGAGGTTACATGTGCCAACTGCCCTCTCAGGAAGAGACTTCCTGACCCCAACAACCCCTGAATGAAAACCACTCCTCAAATCCTCACTAAACATCAAACCCTTCACTTTAAAATGGTACTCCCTTGTTCTTCGCCCTTTGACTGAAAGGAACAGCTGCTGTCTATCCATGCTGTCCATGCCCCTGGTAATCTTATCCTTCTGAAGCACGTCCCTCTCAGCCGTCTCTGCTTTAAAGTCAACAACCGAGCTGATCTACTCCATCTGAGGGAACAATCTGGTGAATCTCCACTGCACCCTCTCCAGTGCAATCACATGCTTCCTGTAATGTGGCTCGCAGAACTGTACATAGTATTCCATTTGGCCTAACCAAAATTCCACATAGCTCTTATAATCTGTGCCTCCATGAATAAAGGCTGAGTTTATGGTCGCTATGCTTTTTCAACATGTGCCTTAATCTGTTTAATCACATTCAGGGATATGTGGAGAAGCACACTCTAGGCTTCCCAGTGTGCTGCTATTAATTGAGTCCTCCCCTGTTTGGTTCCTTCTTCCAAAGTGCATCACCTCATATTTATCAGGGTTACATTCCATCGGCCATTGATCCACCCATTTGATCATTCCATCTGTATCTTCCTGTAATATAAGGCCTTCCTCCTCACTGCCAATCAACCAGCTAAACTTTGTGTCAAACGCAAACTGATTTATCACACTCACCCCAATCCCCTCCATATTCACAGCTGCATCTTTTGTGAATAATACAAATAATAAGGCTAAAATCGCACAATACCAGGTTATAATCCAACAGTTTTATTCGGACGCACTAGCTTTCGCAGCGCTGCTTCTTCATCACGTGATGATGCTCCTCGAAAGGTCGTACCTCCAAATAAACTGTTGAACTATCACCTAGTGTTCTGTAATTTTTAATCTTTGTCCAAGCCAGTCCAACATTGGCATCGCCGAATCACAAATAATATGGGATACAGCACGGATCCCTGTGGTACACGATTGGATACTGGTCTCCAGTCAAACAAACAGACTTCTACCAGCAGACGTTCTGTCTCCTACCACTAAGTTGATTTGGATGCAACTTGGCAAGTCACTAATGAGTTCAACCTATTCCCTGGTTATTCTGTTCCACTTGACGTACCAGTAGAATATCTGGGGATTCTCCCTAATCTTGTCCTGCCAGCAGGTTTCCATGTCACAGTGTTAGTCAGTCCCCTTCAAATGAAGAATTGCCTTCTATAGCAGTCTGAAATGGTCTATCCTTTACCTGCCATTATTTGGATTAAGTGTAGAGTAGACAGCCAGAGAAAAATCTTTTTTTTTCCACCTTGTCATATGTTTAGTGCCTTTTTTCTAAATTTCACTATGATCACGACTCATTCTTTGAAACCCTAAAGAACACAGGCCGAGTTTCCACATCAGGCAATCTCACCATCTGAGGGATTAATCTGGAGAATGTCCATTGCACATCCTCCGTGGTCAGTATATCCTTTCTCAGATTGGGTCACCAGCACTGGACTCAATACTCTATGTACAGTTTCATTAGCAAGCTGTGATACTGCTTCAAGTGACCTTCTGACAATGTTCTGATTCTCTTAAAAGAAGGTGAACCTGACTTTAACTTTTCACTTCGATATATTCCTCCAATTACCATTCACATTACTTTATTTAAGAATTCACTGCCTGAGTTCATATAAAAAGTCTTCTGAAAATCGAAATATGCCATTTCTATGTTGCAATAAACAAGTTCAAATCATTCTGAAGTTTTTCAAATATGCAGACTCTGTCAGACTCTGTCAGTGCATACTGATTCTCTTCAATGTTGCTTTTACTTTCGAAATATCCAATACCAGATCATATATCATAAATTCTATCTGTTTACCTGCAGATGTCAAGTTAATTGGTCTGCAGTTCTCCACACTATCTCAACTTCCCTTTGCAGATGCTTGATCCCTTCCATTCATCTACAATGCTTGGAACACATTTACTAACTTTCGGCCTCTGCAGAATGTACAGGAAAATAAAACAGTCATCGAGAGCACAATTAATGCGTCTATTGCTGAGTTATTTCTAATATTTTGATACGAAGTACAACTGGCTCATCAGATTTAGCAATGCTCAATCCAGTTACAATACTACTTTGCTCGCCTTCAACTATTACCTTGTTACTGATGAGAATTGACTTTCTGTCTTTAGCTCCACAGGTTCCATGTGATCACTTGGTATTTCTCAGCGATTTTCTGGATCTTCCTCCGTGATGACAGATGCAAAGTACCTGGTTACTTTCTTGGCCATTTCCCTGTTCTCCACAATAACCTCTCATCTCCCAATTATAAAATTCCACATTTGACCCTGCTTTTATTTTGTTTTCTTTGCAATACAGATTGTAGATTTATGCAGTCTATGTGTTCTTCTTTCACAGAATCATTAAAAGCCCACAGTGTGGAAAAGGACTTGGACCCAACAGGTCCACCCCGCCTCTCCAAAGAGTAACCACGGAGACCCATTCCCCTCTGATTCTACACTTTGCGACGTATGCACCTAATCTACACATCCCTGAACACTTTTGGAAAATAAGCATTCCCAATTCAGCTAACCTGTAAATCTTTGCACTGTGGGAGGAATGCGGAGCACCGGAGGAAACTCACGTAGACACGAGGAGAATATGCAAACTCCACACAAACAAATTTCTGAGAATTCTCCGGTTTCCACAATGTCTAGAATTCTTCTGAACTCACTTCCTATGATTAAGATAATCTTTAATTTATTATGTTAACCTTCATTAAGTCACTTGTCCTTTCTTCGGTGATTCTACCTGAAAGAAACAGACATATTTTTCAGACATTGCAGTATTTCTGTAGATCTCCTGGTCTGATCATGTGTACCCAAGAACACAGCAAGAGGCAGACAAGATATTGCAGGGGTCCTGGCTGATCTTTTTGCATCATCTCTGTCCACGGGGGAGGTCCCAGAAGACTGGAGGGTAGTGAATATTGTGCCCTTGTTCAAGTAGTGTTTGTGAAGAAAACCTGTGACCGATAGACCAGTTAACTTAACAAACGTGACATATAAGTTCCTTGAGAAGATTCTGAGAGATATCATATGAATGCATTTGAAAAGACACGGTTTCATAAGGAGCAGTGAGCACTGCTTTGTGCATAAGATATCATGGCTCGTAATTCTTTAGCGTACTTTTGAGGAAGTGACCTGGAATGTTGATGAGAGTAGGGTGGTAGACGTAGTCTATCTAGGTTTCAGAAAGGCCTTTGATAAGGTTCCACATGATAGGCTGCTCTGAAAGGTTCGATGGCATGGAATTCATGGGACTCTGGTAGAAAGCAGAGGCTAATACTGGAAGGATGCTTATTGGACTGGAGGTCTGTGACTAGTGAAGTGTCTCAGGGGTCGGTGCTGGGCTTGTTACTGTTTGCTATCTATATCAATGATTTGGATGAGAACGTAGAAGGCATGATTGGTATTTAGGCTGATGACAATAAAATAGGCAATACTGTGAACAGTGAGAAATTGCAGCAGGATATTTTTTCAGCTGGAGAAGTGGGCCGAGAAATGACAAATGGAGATTAATGTAGATATGTGTGCGTTGTTGCATTTTGGAAAGTCAAATCCATGTCGGAGTTTCGTGGTGAATGTTAGACCCTGAAGGAGTGTAGTGGAACAGAAGGACCTTGGAGTTCAGGTCTGTGGTTCTCTGAAAGTAGTTGCACGTAGACAGGGCAGTGAAAAAGGCTTTTGGCACACTGGCCTTCATCAGTCAGGGCACTGAGTATAGAAGTTAGCGAGGTATATTGCAGTTTTTGAGAAGATTTGTAGCTCGGGTTCTCGTTGTTGTCATTCTAATGCCGGAGGAATCAGCACAGAAGCGCTTTACAGGAGGCTCCCAAGCACTGAAGATGTCACCTAGAAAGGGGACGAAACGTTTGCAACAAAAACTCCCAGCTCGGCGAACAGAACCACAGCAGGTATATTGCAGTTGGACAGGACGCTGGTGAGGCATGCACTTGTAGTATTGTGTTCGGTTATGTTCACTTTTCCATAGGAAGGATGTGATTAAACTGGAAAGAGGACAGAAGAAATGTACACGGATGTTGCCAGTACTCAATGGGCTGAGTTGTAGGGAGAGTTTGGACCGACCAGAACATTTTCCTTTGACTGTAAGAAACTGAGGGGGAATCGAATAGAATTGTATAAGATCATGCGATGCGTGGATAAGGTGAATGCACTCATTCCTTTTCCCAGTTTTGGGAATCAAGGACTAGAGGACATCAGGTTAGAGGTGAAAGAATAAAAAGGATCCTGACGTGCAACTTTTTTACACAGAGGTTGGTGCACATATGGAATTAGAAGACAGCTAATTTGGTTGAGGCACATACGTTAACAACGTTCAAAAGGTTTTTAGACAAATATGTGGATCGGAAAGATTTAGAAGAATAAGGGGCAAGGGCAGGGAAATGGAATGAGCAGGATGGACATTTTGGTCGGCACGGCCCACTTTGTTCCAAAGGGCCTGTGTCCAAGCTGCAGGGCTCCATGGTTCTATGACTAGAACAGCCATTGCGTGTCCACCACTTCATGTTCAAACATTCTATATTGCATGCCGGTGCCGTGTAAAATATAACATATTAACGTCTCTAGTTCTCAGAGCAAGGTTAATAATGAGCTGAAAATGTGTCGCTGGTTAAAGCGCAGCAGGTCAGGCAGCATCCAAGGAACAGGAAATTCGACGTCTCGGGCATTCTGTGCTTTAACCAGCAACACATTTTCAGCTCTGATCTCCAGCATCTGCAGACCTCACTTTTTACTCGAAGGTTAATAATGAGTCCTTCTGATCACACAACACCAAATCCAAAATAACCTGCTCTCTTGTTTGAGTTCTTCAACCAACCTGTTATAAGCTTATGGAATTTATTTTTCACAACATTAGCAGTCACTTAGTGAACGCCGGTTAGATGCAATTTGAGATCATGCAGTAATACTGCAGCGCACACAATCTTTGCATCTCTACTTTTCGATGCATATAATGCACAGAATTTGCACGAGAGCATTGGTTTAGATACATAATACGCCAATGCTTGCTTCTCCTTCCGATTTGTAAGATCGACCCAAACGGATTCTGTGAAATCTGAGGGACAGGGTCTGTGGCGTTATTAGTGATAGACTTGGGCAAGACAATCTGGCAGGGTCACCTGGACTCTGACATGATCTGAAGAAATGTCCAGCATCACGGGAAAATCATCAATCTCCTCCCCACTCTGTCAGGTTAACTGTCACCGTAGTCTCTCTGCGCCCTCACTCTCACTACCTGTTATAGCACCTACCCCCTAACACGGCTCACACTCTATCTCCAAGTAAGGCCCACGCACTCACACTCTCACTATTGAATTCAGCACCTTCCGCAACCCACCCCCGCACCCCGTGCGCTCTCCCTCCCTTCACTATACTCCCAACACTAATAACCCTGCATAGATACAATACTGTGGACTGACTCCCTCTGGATACCTCACCATTCCCCCTCCCCCTCCACCTACACCAGCACGAACAGCAGTGCCACCCACTCCCACCATCACTTCCTCCCCCCTCCTTTCTCCCATTCCAGGAGAAACGGACTGTAATAGGAGAGAAAGGGCCAAGCCAGATGGTTGAGCACCGGATATCTGATCCCTCCTCCATCGCGCCCCCCCCCCCCCCCCACACCCCGCCATGTGGGGAAGAACCTGGTATGAGCTGGAGAGGACCGGGACGTGTCGTCTGGGGAATCCGCGACATCCATGTCCCTCCAACCGAGTAAAAAAACAATGTTCAGTGAAGGGCCATTCGCACTTTAACCACTCTGTCTGTTCTCACAATTTTCTCCCTCCCAAAACAACAAATATCTCATTGCAGAGAGATGCAGAAATGCAAATATTCAGAGACATATGTAAATGTCTCTGACACTCACATTACATACACGGAGATAGAATCGCACACAGATATTGGCATTCGGAGTCATACACAGTCGCACACAAATAGACACAAGCACCAGTAAAACGCAGAGGCTAATACACAGATGAACCGATGTCAGCACATAAATACACAAACACACAGACACATGAAGAAACACACAAAAGTGCACATCCAAACCCACAGAGACACAGACACTAGTGCTTATAAGACAGAGATAGATATGTTTTTGTTGAATAAGCATGTCAAGAGTTAAAGAGAGTAGTCAGGAGAATGATGTTGAGAAATCTCTAAGTCAGTATGAAATGGCATTCAGAGTCGATGGGCCGAATGTCCTAATTCTGTGTTTTTAATGCTCGTGTGGTGTCATATTATCAGTTATTCTCTTCCTGGGACAGGAGCAGAGAATGAGTTTAATACATATTTGATTGAAAAGAATCAGTGGTCCTATTGGACAGGTTTAGAGGGCTGAATGGTTTATGTCTATGCCTAATTATTCTCGCCTTGTGTTACAATAGAGGTGGTGTTTTAATGTTAGGTTAACACAGTTTAAAGTAACGGACCCCACACTGAAATAAGGTCACCCTATCACACTTTAGTGTTGTACTATCTGTAGGGTCCTCATCCTCAGGGAGCAGTGAAGACTCGGTTTTTGAAGATATTCAAGGCTGAGCTCGACTGATCTTTTCTGGACAGGAGAGTCAATATTTATTGGGAACAAGCAGGAGATGGAAGGTCAAACACAATCGGATCAGTCATGAGCATTCTGACTGGTGGCACCGAATGGCCAACTGCTGCCCCTACCCCACGTATTGTTCCCTCAATCCACCCTCAATGCTGTTATAGGGATACACTTCTGCTACTACCTCATGCATTGTGCCCTCCATCCACCCGTCGAAGCTGGGACAGTGATAGGGGATCACCTCATTCAGCCAGTCTTTATCATTACCATGAGATTGGAGGAGACCATTCTGCCTCTTTAACGAGTTACAGGCAAAAATGAAATGAGTCATTTTAGCTCATTGAGTACATTTTACTGCACAGCAGGCCATTTAAACTGCCTGAACTGCTACACAGGAAGCAGTTGCTAACAGTCAATAGAAAGAAGAGATAACTGCTTATTTTCACAATACAAAGCTGAGGTGGAGTGCCTCAGAGATCACTATGGGATCATCAACGATCAACATCTGTATCAAAGATCTGGAGGAATGGGCTGAATATACCAATGCCCAATTAGCTCAAACACCAAGCTGGTCATCCAGTCTGTCATCAAATGGAGGTTGTGTGTCATCAATGTGATATAGGCAAAGGGAAGTTAGTGAGCAAGCCTTCAGCAGATATAGCATAATGTGAGTTGTCAATTTTGGATGGAAGGATAAATCAATGTTAAACAATTTAAGTGGAGAGAGAATAGAGAACTCTGTGATACAGACGGTATTCATGGTCCTGGTACACGAATCATATGTAGTTAGTCTGCACTTGCAGTAAGTGATTTGGAAGCTAAGTTGAATGATTGTGTTTCTGTCAAAGGGTACCAGGTTTGATCAGGAATGTTTTATTTCATCTGCGCCAGTAAAAGTGAGGAGTGCATTTGCTGGTGATCAGAGTCGAACATTGTGAGGCTGGAAAAGCGCAACCAATCAGGCAGCATCCAAGCAGCAGGAGAATTGGCGTCCCGGGTATAAGTCCTTCATCAGGAATGTGCCCTAAACATCGCGTCTCCTGTTCATTGGGTGCTGCCTGACCTGTTGTTATTTTCCAGAATCACATTTTTCGAATCTACATGTGGGCTTTGCTAAGACCACATATGACATTTTATGTGCAGCTTTGATCCCTTAACCTAAAAACAAGATAATTGTTTTCGAAGCTTATCAACAATGTTTTGTTCGAATTTTCCTGGAGTGAAGGCCTTTTGTTCTGAAACATTATCCGTTTTGGTCTTAGATGAGAAATCTTTTTGAAGCATACACAATATTGAGAAAAATCAGCTGTATACATATGTTCTCTTCTCAGGGACACTAAAACTATGGAATAAATGTTCAGAATAAAATTATTGATTTTCACACAGATATTTTGAAGACATCAAACAATTTTTAAAAAATTAACCATATGCATACCTACATATCATCAAATTATACAGCAGGAATTTTCTTTTTTGCTAAAGAAAGGCACTGTGTATAACAACAGCAATGATGCACTTGCATATCGTCCATTATTATCCATTCCAGAGAATGTTCACAATGAGCGCACACAGTCCAGTTTGGTGTTCAGTTGACATGATTGCATGTTTCAACACAGAGAGGGAGAACAATGTTCCCTGCTGGAGAAGCAGCAGCCGATTGATCCCTCTCTGTTATTGTGTTCCACCTGACAACTGTAAAGCCCTGACTCACCGCTACCTGATGAGTCGTGGAGAATTCCTCTTGAGAGATTCATTGGATTCTCCCTAACGTCTGAAACAAAGGGAATTCAGCTAAATCCAACTATTCTGGGGAGGAATCGCATTACAAGCAGCTTGTCTGATCGGAATTGGTGGCACGGTGGCTCAGTGGTTAACACTGCTGCTTCACAGTACCAGGGTCCCAGGTTTGATTCCAGCCTCGGGCAACTGCCTGTGTGGGGTTAGCATATTCTCCTGGTGTCTGCGTTGGTTTCCTCCAAGTGCTCGGATTTCCTCCTGCAGGTCAGGTGAATTAGCCTTGCTGAATTGCTCATAGTGATAAGTGCATTAGCCAGAGGGAAATGGGACTGGTTGGGTTACTTTTCGGAGGGTCGGTGTGGACTTGTTGGGCCGAATGGCCTGTTTCCACACTGTCGTGAATCTAATCTAATAACTTCAGAGGATAGAATAACATTTGGGACTGTCTATCATCTATCCATTTTTTATGATTTCAACTATTATGACACTCTGGAATGCTTTCATTTCTCTATTTTGTCTTGAGATGTGAATGGGTGTGTGTGTGTGTGTGTTTGACATTTTTCTAGAGGATGAGCCAGGCTGACATTTATATCATTAGTTATATCAACAACCTTTGAAATTTGTTGTAAACGGTGGAGCAGTCTGACTACAAATGGAAACACTGACCCTGCAACATTGATTGGACCACGAATAACAAATTCTAAAAGGGCTGTTCAAGTGGGAATCCCCTTCCCCAGAAGTTTGTGGTGCCTGGATGTTTACATTTATTTAAAGTTGTGTCTATTAAATATTTGATAGACAAGTGAATGTAGGAAAATGATGCATGTACAGAAGAAGTACTGCTGAGACCACAATCAGATCAGCTACGATCTTAGTGCGAGACAGAGACAAGACAAAGTGCCTAATGGCCCACTCCCACTCCTCAGTCCGATGTTCCTATATTCCATTCAGCCCCTCATAGCTCCTGCACAGTTGTAGATGCAGCCACTCGCTCGAAATACCTGATCCGCCGTAAGACGGGATCTTCTTCTGTCCCTCACAATTGTCACACACAGTTTGGCGTGCGTTGAAAAATGTTTATTCAAATCCCAGGCTGGGCTCAAAAGACGCCTCTGATCTATTGAAAGAGTGTCTCCTCTCTGCAACTTGTGTTTCGTTTGTTGGTCATGGTGCAGACCCAGATTCACTGTGAATACAGTCCCCTTACCTCACCCAGAGATGACTCATAAAATGCTTTGCTCTCTCTGACTGCAATGTCCAATAACGGAATGCTCAGGAAAATTGCAACCATTAACTTTCTAATTACAGAACATGAGAACATAAGGATCAGGATCAGATGGTAATTCGGATGGTTAGGCCTGCCGTGCCATTGTATAAGATTATGGATGATCCACTGTTGTTATCAACTCTGTTTTATTTACCGATTCTTCACACCCCTCAATTCTATGGCAGGTCAAAAACCCACCTACCTCATCTGTAAATACTTTCAGTGATATAGCCCCCGGAACTCGCTTGACCAGATAATTTCTGACATTCACTATTGTCGGTGAGAAGGTTACACGCCCCAAACATACACAATAACCTATTTGTATGTTCAAAAGAGGTGAACACAGCAGCTCATGTAAGAGTGACCGACCCTGATATCAATGCCGGAGTTGACTCCGGATGGTATCAAGAAACGTTGACTAAATTAAACTGAATAGGAATCAGCCACAATCTCTCCACTGGGGGGTCAGAAGACAATGGACCAGAGTCTGAGAACATTTGACTGGAATGTTCCATCAATGAACAGGAGATTATCCAAGGGTTTTTTTTTACGACCTTTCTCAGCCTTGGATATCATTAACATCACGGATCGACGATATCCTTTGGATTATTCAAGGTGGTTACTATCCCATCCTCGCTATAGTTAGTGTTCCTAGTAAGTCCTTCTCTTTGTCTATTAAACCATTCAGCCCAATCCAGTCTGCTCAAACATCAGTCAAAGCTGATAAATTTCTCAAACCCATTCTCCCCGTAACTCTTGGTCCTCTTTTCAGTCGAAAACCTATCCTACGCAGTCTTAAATATACTCAATGATTTGGCCTCCACAGCCTTCTGAGGCAGTGAATTCCATAGACTCACAATGCTCTGTCTGAAGAAGTTACTCGTTATCCCTGTTCTGAAAGGTCTTCACTGTGTTCGATGGCTGTGCCTCGGATCCTAGTCTTACCTACGAATGGACACATTTTCCCAAAATCCACTCTGTCCAGGTCATTGAGTATTCTGTAAGATTGAATTAGATTCCCACTCATCCTTCTGAACCCCATCGAGTATCGAACCAGGTCCTCAAATGTTCCTCGCATGTTAAGCTTTTCATTCCTTGGACCAATCCAGCGAACCTCCTCTGAACATGCTCCAGGGACAGTACACATCTGCTGAGATATAGGACCCAAATCTAAATGTGCCCTGACCAGAGCGTTTTAGTACCTTGTAAGTACTCCCCGCTTTTAACTTCAATTCCTCTCGAAATAAATCACTTCATTGTATTTACCTTCTTAACTACTGACTCAACTTGAAAGTTTACCGTGAGAGAAGCCTGGACTAGGATACCCAAGTCTCTTTGCATTTCAGACTTCTGAATTTTCTCCCCATTTAGAAAATAGCCCATGCCTCTATTCTTCGTACCAAAGTGCATGACCTCATACTAGCGCATGTTTTACTCCGTCTGCCACTGCTTTGCCCATCTCCTAACCCGTACAAATCCTTTTGCAGCTTCTTTGCCTCCAGCGTGCTAACTGTCCCTCTAGATATCTTTATAATGTCTGCAAACTTAGCCAGAATGGCCTCCGTTCCATATCTAGGTCATTAATGTATAATGTGAAAAGTTGTCCGAACACTGAGTCTTGCAGAATACATTTTGCCACTGGTTGCCATCCTGGGAAGGACCATTTTATCCACACCACCTGCTTTTTGCCAAAGAGCCAAACTTCAATCCATGCTAGCACTTTGCCTCTGTCACCATGGGCCCTTAGCATAATCAATAGTCTTCTGTGTGGCACTCGCCAAAAGCCTTCTTGTGGTCCAGGTAAGAATATCCATTGGCGCTCCTGGCTCTAAGCTGATCGTTACTTTCCCCAAAGGTTCAAGCTGATGCCTCAGGCATGACCTCCCTCTGATGATACCATGCTGACTTTGCCCTATATATCTATACACCTCCAAATATTCAGAAATATTATCCTTCCCGATCGGTTCCAGGATCTTACCCACGACTGAGGTTAGGCTGTTTGGTCTGTAATTTTCCGTCGTGTGCCTTATTCCCTTTGTAAACAGGGATTTTACTTTAGCGTTATTCCAGTCCTCTGGGACATTCCCTAATTCTAATGATTTCCGAAAGATCAACACTAACGCCTCAACTACCTCTGAGCTTTCTCTCTTTGAACTCTGTGATAAAGTCATTCTGGCCCAGGTGATTTATCCACCTTCAGCCCATTTAGCTTTTCTACCCTGTTTGCCTTGGCGATGGGTGACATACTGAGTTTTGCTTCTTCACATTCTTGAACGGTTGGGAATTTATTCGTGTCCTCGGCCATTTCTGTGTTCTCCATTACTGTCTGTCCTATGCCATGTTACAGCAGCCCAATCTCCACTTTTGTCTCGCCTTTGCCCTTTTTATATCTAAAGAAAATCTTCCAACTTTCCTTGATTTAACTGGCACGCATATCCTCATATTTAATCTCCTCCCTCCATATTTATTATTTTGTTGTCCTCTGTTGGTCTTTGTGAGCTTCCAAATAGTCTCGTTTCCTCTGCCCTTCCTCACATTATACGCTTGTTCTTTTAATTTCATTCTGTCCCTGACTTCCTACACAAACACCTGTTGAAGGTGCCGTACTCTGAAAGCTAGTGTGCTTCCAATTAAACCTGTTGGACTATAACCTGGTGTTGTGTGATTTGTAACCTAACCAGCCATGGTTGCTTCATCCTCCCCTACACCATCCTTCTTTTTCTCTCGGGAAGAATCTCTGTTGTGTCTCCTGAATTACTCGCAGATACTCCTGCCATTGTTGTTCTACTGTTTTTCTTCTTAGCCCCATCCCAAGCTCCTCCCTCATGCCCCTGTAGTTGACCTCATACAGCTGGAATACCATTACCTATCATTCTATCTTTTCCCTCTCAAATTGCAGAATAAAATCAATCATATTATGATTACTGCTTCCTTCGTGTTCCTTAGTTTAAGTTCTCTAAAACAGTGTGCCTCATTGCACAACACTAAATCCAGTATTGCCCTGTTCCTGAGTGGGCTCCACCACAAGCTGCTCCAAAAAGCCCTATCGAAGATATTGCACAAAGTATTTCTCCTGCAAACCACTAACAACCTGATTTTCCCAGTCCACCCGTGTATGGAAATCTCCATGATCAATGTACTTTGCCTTTTCTATGCAACTTTTCTATCTCCTGGTGTATATATACAGGTCCTGAACACTTTTTCGAATCCTGACCATAACGCCATCTAGAACATAGAATATAGAACATTACAGCACAGAACAGGCCCTTCAGCCCACGATATTGTGCCGACCATTGATCCTCATGCATGCATCATCAAATTTCTGTGACCATATGCATGTCTATCAGTCCTTAAATGTCTCTAATGACCTCGGTTCAAAAACTGCTGCTGGAAACGCATTCCATGCTCTCACAACTCTCTGTGGAAAGAACCGGCCTCTGACATCCCCTCTATACTTTTCTCCAACCAGCTTAAAACCATGACCTCTCGTGTTAGCCATTTCTGCACTGGGAAATGGTCTCTCGCTACCGACTATATCTATGCCTCTCATTATCTTGTATATCTCAATTAAGTCCCTTCTCCTCCTCCTTTTCTAAAATGAAAAAAGTCCGAGCTCAGTCAACCTCTCTTCATAAGATAAGCCCTCCAGTCCAGGCAGCATCCTGGTAGACCTCTTCTGAACCCGCTCCAAAGCATCCACATCTTTCCTGTAATAGGGCGACCAGAACTGGATGCAATATTCTAAGTGCGGTCTTACCAAAGTTTTACAGAGCTGCAATAAGATCTCATGATTCTTAAACTCAATCCCCGTGTTAATGAAAGCCAAAACACCATATGATTTCGTAACAACCCTGTCCACTTGGGTGGCCATTTAAGGGATCTATGTCCCTGCACACCAAGATCCCTCTGTTCCTCCACACTGCCAAGAATCCTATACTTTATCCTGTATTCAGCTTTCAAATTCGACCTTCCAAAATGCATCTCTTCGCATTTATCCAGGTTAAAATCCATCTACCACCTCTCAGCCCATCTCTGCATCCTGTCAATTTCCTGCTGCAGCCTAAAACAGCCCTCTCTATACTGTCATCGACACCTCCAACATTTGCTCTATAATCTTGCTGACCCATCCTTCAATCCCCTCATCCAAGTCATTAATAATAATTACAAACAGTAGAGGCCCTACGACAGAGTCTTGTGTAACACCACTCACCACTGACTTCCGGGCAGAATATTTTCCTTCTACTACCAATCGCTGTGTTCTGCTGGCCAGACAATTCTGCATCCAGACAGCTAAGTTCACCTGTATCCCATCCACCTGACCTTCTGAATGAGCCTACCACGGGGAATCTTATCAAATTCCTTGCTGAAGTCCATATACATCACATCCACTGCTCGACCCTCATCAACTTTTCTATTCACATCCTCAAAGAACTCGAGAAGATTCGTGAGGCATGACCTTCCTCTCACAAAACCGTGTTGACTGCATTTAATCAAGCCATGCTCTTCCAGGTGGTCATAAATCTATCTTTCAGAATCCTTTCTAACACCTTGCAGACGACAGACGTGAGACTTACTGTTCTGTAATTGCTGGGGATTTCCCTATTTCCTTCCTTAAAGAGAGGAATTACATTTGCCTCTCTCCAGTCCTCAGGTACGACTCAGTGGAGAGTGAGGGTGCAAAGACCTTTGCAAGTGGCGAAGCCATCACATTTCTCATTTCCCAAAGCAGCTGTGGACAAATCTGGTCCGGGCCTGGCGACTTATCAATCTTAATGTTTGACAAAATTTTCAGAACATCAGCTTCCTCCATCTCTATCCATTCCAGCATGCACACATGTTCTTTAAAGGTTTCATTAAACATCTATATTTCTTTTTTCAACCTTTGTGGATACTCAATTCTACCCACACCGATTTTGTGCCATCTGACCCTACTTTATGTCATACAGTCAGAGAGCTGTACAGTCAGAGAGATGAACAGAATGGAAACAGATCCTTCGGTCCAACTCGTCTATGCCAATCAGATTACCCAACCTAATGTCGTCCCATTTGCCAGCACCTGGCCTATATCCTTTTTACGCCTCCTCTTTGCATACCCATCCAGATGCCTTTTAAATGGTGGAATGGTACTAGTGTCCACCACTTCCTCCCACAGTTGTTTCCATATACATATACCACCCTGTGAATGATAAAAAATCTTGCTCTTTTGGTAACTTTTAAATCTTTCCCTTCTCAACCTAAACCTATGCCCTCTAGTTCTCCCCCACCCTAGGGAAAATAATTTGTCTATTTATCCCATGCATGCCCCTTGTGATTTTTTAAACTTCTCTAAGGTCACTCCTCAGCCTCTGAAGCTCCAGGACAAACAACCCCAGCTATTCAACTTCTGCATGTAGCTCCAATCGTCCAATCCTTGTAAATTTTTCAGAATACTTTCAAGTTTCACAACGTTCTTCCGATAGCAAGGAGACCAGGATTCTTACGATAGATTTGTTTTCATCCTTACTCCCCACGATTCAACCTATCTATTCGATAGGATGCATACTCTTGAATGCATCAGCTGCCAATCCTGATCCCCTTGCAGCACGTCTCTGCCAATTTCAATCAGCTCTACAAGCTCATTTACCTTATTTCTTATACGGCATGCATGCAGTCATAACACTCACAGTCCTATATTAACTGTCCATCCTCTCAGTTTCATTAGTCTGTCCAGTGTGCTTGAAGTTTGATTGTTTACACTTTCAATAATACACTGTGTCCTATTTGTGTCTGTGCTCGAGATTTCATTAAATTCTCCAGCGTTCTTCACTCTTACCTCCTCTTTGAATTCAAGTTTTCTAATTTCCCCTATAACTGAAATCCCACCCAAACCTAAAGATTAGTTGAAGGATCTGACTGCAGCCCTAATTACGTGATTTGTTAGGACTCTGGTCCCAGCATTGTTCAGATGAAGACCATCCCAACAGAACAAGTCCCTTCTTCCTTCATAATTCAATATGCATATGCAACATAAAATACAGGTGCAAAATGACTTGTTGTACATTCCAAAATGTGGAAAGTACAAACAGATAAGATTGGTAAAATACAATCATGACCTTGAGCTGTATAAATTGAAATGTGAATTACAAAACCATGGAAGTGCTGTGCAAACGTTATCAATCAGTATTCGGCCCACAGCTGAGATGCTGATTTCCCCTTTGACAGTGATCTTCCTCACTGAGATTCTCTGGTCCAGTCCCGCACACGGTATTTCAGGGGCTTATCAGTTGCTGCTGCTGTTCGCCCAGTCTGTTTAAGTTAATCCACTTTCTCCCTGGAACCAATCATTTGGTCTATTGGATTTCGTTTAACTGTCAGAAACCCAGCTCTGTGATGTTTTTGGAGATAAATGATCTGGGATGACAGCTAGTGTCAGCAGTGTGCTCACAGGGTATGGCACTAGACAAAGGGCTTGCAGTCCAGAGGAATATCCAAATAAAATTTCCATTTTCTGTCTATTTTCCTCATGCTGACTCCTGATCTATCCAGCTTCACTTTCTTCTAAAACCCGTTTCTCCCACTCAGTCAGTCGCTCCACTTTCGATCCACTATGTTGGCTTCCCTTCACATACTTTCTTTCTATTTCTCTCTCTCTCTCTCTCCCTCTCTCTCTCTCTCTCTCTCTCTATCTATCTGTGTCTCTGTCTGTATATCTCTCTCTCTCTCTGTATCTCCAATAACTCTCTCTGCTTTCGGATAGTGCTGTTGGAGAGCTTGTGGATGTAGGATGGGTTAAATTGCCAACGTCTGTGCTGTATTAATTCTAAGGTTCACTGATCCACAATAAAGACTTTCAGTGCCTGGAGAGACAAGCTGGTCCTGCGAAGGACACAGTGCACAATCATTCATTATCACTTCCTGTTTTCTGACATGCAATGTCCTCTAAATATCTGTTGAAACAAAATAGATTGACATTCGAGCAGTTGGGACGACATTCACCAGACGATATTGAAATCAGGATTTAATTTTCCTGACAGCAACTCCTTCCAATTAACAACCCTTCGCTTCTGCCTGATGTGGATTTGCCTTCCTTCAATTTACTAACTTCCAAAGATCCTGACATATTCCATGATCGTAGCTATCTCAAACCTGAGGGCACTGTTATCACTGTTTCTAAAATGAGCTTCTACTGAATGGTCAGTCACGTGGACATGCTCATTTTCTACTACGAGGTCCAGTATGGCCCATGTTGTAGTTGGACTATCCACATGCCGCTGCAAATAACTTTCTTGGGTGCGCTTAACAAATTCTACCCCGTCTACGTCTCTTGCTGTAAAGGATTCCCAGTCAATATTGGGGATGTTAAAGTCCCTCACTATGGCAACTCACGTCTCCATAATCGGCCGACATATTTGTTCCTCAATTTCTCAGTGGCAGTTGGAGTACAATCCTAACACAAGCATCCATCATATCTTGAGCTCTCTCCATGTTGCCTCAGTAGATGAGCCTTCCAATACGTCCTAAGTGCAGATGCAAAAAAAACTCACTGATTAGTAATGCAACTCCTCCCCCTCTTTTAGCTTCCCCTCTGCATCATCTAAAAGAACAAAACCCTGGAAGGTTGAGCAGCCAGTCCTGTCTCTTTCTCAACAAAGTCCCTATTACGTTTGCAACATCGCAGTTCCATGTAGGGATTCAGGCTCTAAATTCAACTGTTTACCCATAATAATCCTTGCTTTGAAATAAATACACTTCCGCCAAACACATCAGATACTTAACTGATATTTGGTTTGAGTTTCCCTGAAGTACTTTCTGCTGCTATTTTACAGTGACAGGAGATTAAAAAAGACTATCAGTAAAGCAGAAAAGATTGTAGACAGACAATTCCAGTTTCCTCCTTTGTCACTTCAATTTGTACCTTGCATTACACATGGTCCGATTTCGATAGAGTGCTAAATAATTATTTCACTTTAAACGACTGTCTCCAGCCACTCACTGCGTATTCAGCAAGTATTTCTGGACCCACTGGATTGATTGCTCTCTTGTCCCTCTCTCACGAATTCTTGGTCATATTTACATTGTAGTTATATGTACTCATACAATCTCCAAGTACTTACCTGCCAGATTCCTCACATGAAATTAATAACACTTCAGGTTGCCAGTCCCATTGTGTTCAGTGCCCTCTCCTTCTTTGTTGTTGGTTTTAGATGCACTGGTTTTAGTCTCCAATTCCTCATCAGTCACTGTGTTGTGGACCGACTGCTCTGGTTCCCACTCCACAGTGCCACACTAGTTTAAACCCTCCGGAGTAACAATAGCAAACCTGCCTGCCAGGAGATTGCTGCCGGTACAAGTCCATTCCGTCCTTCTTGTGCAAATCCTACCGACCCGGGAATCCCAATGATCCACATATCGGAGATTGCTGCCTTTTTAGGTCCATCCCGTCCTTCTTGTGTATATCCTACCCCCCCGGGAATCCCAATGATCCACATATCGGAGATTGCCGCCTGTTCAGTTCCATCCCGTCCTTCTTGTGTATATTCTACTGACCCGGGAAACCCAAAGATCTACACATCAAAGCTTGCTGCTACTTCAGGTCCATTCCGTCCTCCTTGGCTATATCCTACCGAGTCGGCAATCCCAATCATCCACATATCAGAAGTGCTATCAGCTTTTTGGCGGTGTATATAACTATACTACCTTCCTATCCCTAATCTCACTCATATGTGACATATTCTAGCGTCTCCAAAATTCAAATATCCTTTCAGCACAACTCGAGCAAGGCCTTTTCTTTAAAGTGGATTGACGTGATTATAAAAACGTAAGTGTGACCTTATTTACCAGGAAGGTGGAGCCCACTGACTCAGTCCAATGGCCAGAGGATCTGATATCTATCACCTCCACCAAACTTGTTTCACAAGGTAGACATATGGACCATTTATTTGCAGATTGACGAGGATAAACGGAAGACTACAAAATGACAGAGCAGATTGATGTCATTCAGCCTGTTTACTCTGCTTTGCTATTAAATTGGATTTTAATTATTCTGTTCCTTTCAACGGCAGGGTCTTTACCCCAGCATCCCCAGCGGGTGAGCGAGTACCCAGTGTCGTTGTGTGCACAGTCCTGCGAAGGGAGTATCCAGTGCCAGGCGATGGGGTGTGGGGAGTCCCAGATTTGGCAAAGGAAAGGCTGCATGCAGTATGGATGGACTGAGGAACTGAAAGAGATGGAATGGGTATCCAGGTACACTGCATTCAGCAAGATTCCTAAACACCCAGGGAACACGAGAATAATGGCTGCTTTTACAAAACCTGCCACATTTACTGCATTTCTCCATGAAATATATGCAAATATACTGTAGATTGTAGAAATCTGAAGCAAACACAGAGAAATCCTGTGGAGAGAGAAAAGAGTTAATGCTCCCAATGCAGACACGGGAAGAATGTACAACGTACACACAGACAGATTCGAGAGATTGGAATTGAACCCGAGTACCTATCACTGTGAGGCAGCATTGCTGTGCACACAACCGTCACCTCTGGGTCGTTGCCGGTGCCACATGACAGTGAGGTAAGAAATAAGGAGGGAGTGAAGTTGAACACGTGGCTGCAAGGATGGTGTAGCAGGAAGGGATTCAGGTATTTGGACAATTGGACTGCATTCTGGGGAAGTTGGGATCTGTACAAGCAGGACTGGATGCACCTGAACCAGAAGAGCACCAATATCCTGGGAGGTAGGTTTGCTAGCACACTTCTGGGGGTGGGGGGTAGTTAAATTTATTTGGCAGGGGGATGGGATCCGGACTTGTCGTCCATAAATTAGGTTAGCTCTTTTTCAGGATGTCCAAAAATGTAGGGAGGCTGTGGAGAAGGTAGCACTGACAGGGAATACTTGCAGACACAGATGGGTTCAAGTGTGTATACGTCAACGCAAGGGGTATCAGAAATAAGGTGGGTGAACTTAAGGAATGGATTGGTACTTGGGAGTACAGTGTTGTGGCCATCACGGAAGCGTGGATAGAAGAGGGACAGGAATGGTTGTTGGATGTTTCTGGTTACAGATGTTTCAGTAAGATTAGGGAGGGTGGTAAAAAAGGAGGGGGTGTGGCGTTGCTAATTAGATATGGTATTATGGCTGCAGAAAGGCAGTTCGAGGGGGATCTGCCTTTGGAGGTAATTTGGGCTGAAGTCAGAAATAGGAAAGGAGCAGTCACCTTGTTGGGTGTTGACTATAGACCCCCCAATAGCAGCGGTGATGTGGAGAAAAAGATTGGGAAATAGATTTTCGAAAGGTGCAGAAGCCACAGGGTAGTAGTCATGGGCGATTTCAACTTCCCAAATATTGATGGGAAGTTCTTTAGATCAAGTTGATTGGACGGAGTGGTGTTTGTGCAGTGTGTCCAGGAAGCTTTTCCAATTCAGTGTGTAGATTGTCCGACCAGACGGGAGGCCATATTGAATTTGGTACTTGGTAACGAACCGGGACAAGTGATGGGCTTGTTAGTGGGTGAGCATTTTGGTGATGGTGACCACAATTCTGTGACTTTCACCTTGGTTATGGACAGAGGTAGGTGCGTGCAACAGGGTTGGTTTTACAATTAGGGGAAGGGTAAATACGATGCTGCAAGACAGGATCTGAGGAGCATAAGTTGGGAGCATTGGCTGTCAGGGAAGGATGTCATTGAAATGTGGAACTTTTTTAAGGAACAGATACGACGTGTCCTTGATATGTATGTACCTGTCAGGCAGCAAAGAGACGGTCGTGTGACGGAACCTTGGTTGACGAGGGAGGTTGAATGTCTAGTAAATAGGAAGAAGGAGGCTTATAGAAAGATGAGGAAACAAGGTTCAGGCAGAGCGTTGGAGGAATATCGGACAGCCAGGAGGGAGCTGAAGAAAGGGATTTGGAAAGCTAAGAGAGGGTATGAAAAATCTTTGGCTTGTAGAATCAAGGATAACCCCAAGATCTTTTATGCATATGTGATAAACACGCGAATGACGAGAACGAGGGTAGGTCCGATCGAGGACCGTAGTGGGAGACTGTGTATTGAGTTGGAAGAGATAGGAGAGGTCTTGATTGAATACTTTCCTTCAGTATTTACAAATGAGAAGGACCGCATTGTTGAAGAGGAGAGTATGAAACGGACTGGTAAGCTAGAGGAGATACTTGTTAGGAAGGAAGCTGTGTTGGGAATTTTGAAAAATTTGATGATAGACAAGTCCCCTGGGCCTGATGAGATATATCCTAGGATTATGTGGGAAGCAAGAGAGGAAACTGCAGAGCCGTTGGCAATGATGTTTTCGTCTTCACTGTCAACGGGGAGGTACCGGCGACAGGAGAGTGGCGAATGTTGTGCCCCTGTTCAACATAGGGAATAGGGATAACCCCGGGAATTACAGGCCAGTTCGTCTTACTTCGTTGGTAGGCAAAACAATGGAAAGGGTACTGAGGCATAGGATTTATGAGTATCTGGAAAGACACTGCTTGATTAGGGACGGCCAGCACGGATTTGTGAGGGCTAGGTCTTACTTACAAGTCTTATTGAATTCTTTGAGAAGGTGACGAAGCATGTGCTTGAGGGTAGAGCAATGGATGTAGTGTACATGGATTTTAGTAAGGCATTTGATGAGGTTCCTCTTGGTAGGCTTATGTGGAAAGTCAGGAGGAATGGGATAGTGTGAAATTTGGATAGTTGGATAGAGAACTGGCTCACCGGTCGAAGTCTGTGAGTGGTGGTAGATTGTAAATATTCAGCCTGGATCCCAGTTACAAGTAGAGTTCCACAGGGATCAGTTCTGGGTCCTCTGCTGTTTGTAAGTTTTATTAATGACTTGGAAGAGGGAGTCGATGAGTGGGTCAGTAAATTTGCAGACGATATGACGATTGGTGGAGTTGTGGATAGTGAGGAGAGCTGTTGTCAGCTGCAAAGCGATTTAGATATGATGCAGATCTGGGCTGAGGAGTGGCAGATGGAGTTCAACTCTGTCAAATGTGAGGTTGTCCATTTTGGAATGACAAATAAGAATGCAGAATACAGTGTTAACGGTAGGGTTCTTAGTAAGGTGGAGGAGCAGAGGAATCTTGGAGTCTATGTTCATAGCTCTTTGAAAGTTGCCAGTCAGGTGGATAGAGCTTGTAAGAAGGCATTTGGTGTATTAGCATTCATTAGCAGAGGGATTGAATTCAAGAGTCGTGAGGTGATGTTTCAGCTGGACAGGACCTTGGTAAGGCCACATTTAGAGTACAGTGTGCAGTTCTGGTCGCCTCACTTTAGGAAAGATGTGGAAGCTTTGGAGAGGGTGCATAGGAGATTAACAAGGATGTTGCCTGGAATGGAGAATAGGTGGAGAGTGCTAGGTCTTTTCTTATTGGAACGGCAAAGGATGGGGGGGTGGGGTGACGTGATAGAGGTTTATAAGATGATCAGGGGAATAGATAGAGTAGACAGTCAGAGACTTCTTCCACGGGTACAACAGAGTGTTACAAGGGGACATAAATCTAAAGTGAAAGGTGGATGTATAGGGGGGATGTCAGGGGTAAGTTCTTTATCCAAAAAGTGTGGTGGGGGCATGGAATGCGCTGCTTGTGGCAGTGGCAGAGTCAGGATCATTGGTGAGCTTTAAGCGGCAATTGGATAGGTACATGGATAGGTGCTTAAGCTAGGACAAATGTTCGGCACAACATAGTGAGCTGAAGGGCCTGTTCTGTGCTGTATTATTCTATGTTCTATGTTGCCTAAATATGGATAATTACGGATAGTACAGTTACAGGCATAGATAATATTCTCTGTGACCAGGATTGAGAGTCCTGAAGGTTGTGTTGCCTACCTGGTGCTTGAGCTTGGGATATGTCATCTGGGGTGCAGATGAACTTGGAGTGGGAGGGGAATGATTCAGTGGCCAGGGTTCGTGTAGGTACCAACGGGCTGAACCAACAAATGACAATGAGAAGAGGGACGGTAAATACAGAATTGAACTGTTATATTGGAATGCAAGCAGTGGAAGGAATAATGTAAATAAGCTTGTGACGCATACATAAATTGACAGGTATGACGTGGTGAGCATTACAGTGACGTCACTGCAAGAGGATCAGGATTGGGAGCTGAATATTGAAGGATATCAATCCTGTCGAAATGACAGGCAAGTGGACAGAGGGACAAATGGTTCTCATTAATACGAAATGGAATTGAATCAATTCGAAGAAATGAAGTAACATCAGATGGTGTAGAATCTGTGTCGGTAGAATTGGGGAAACAAAAAGGTGAAAAAATGCAATTGAAGTTATGTACAGGCCTCCAAACAGTAGTCAGGATCTGGGGTGCACGATACACCTGGAGATAGAAACATCTGTAGGAAAGGCAACTTTACAGTGATCATGTGGGATTTCATTATGCAGGTGGACTGGGAATTCAGTTTGATACTGCTTTGCACGAAAAGGATTTTGTAGAATGTCTATGAAATGGCTTTTTGTAGCAGCTTGTGCAGGCAGATTAGATGAGGGGAGCTTTAGATGAAGGAAATAATAGGAGGCAGTGATCATAATATGATTGAATTTACTCTGTAATTTCAGATGGAGAAGTTAGAATCAGAGGTAATGGTATTATAGCTGAATAAAGGCAATTACAGAGGCATGAGAGAGGAGCTGGATAGAATTAACTGGGAGACAGGCCCAGAAGGAAAGACAGTGGAACAGCAATGACAGGAGATTTTTGGGGTAATTCAGGATGCAGCAGACAATTATCCCGAGGAAAAAGAGGCATGGTACAGGGAGGATGAGGCAACCATCGCTGACTAGGGAAGTCAGGGACAGCATAGAAGTAAATGAAAACGCTTATAATGTGGCGAGGGTCAGTGGGAAACCAAAGGATTGAGAAGCTTACAAAGACAAAACAGAGAGCAAACAAAGTAAAATAAGGAGGGAGATTATTAAATATGGGAGTAAACGAGCCACTAATAGAAAGGAAGTCTGTAAGAGTTTCTTTCAATATATAAATTACAAAAGAGAGGCAAAAGTGAACATTGGACTGCTGGAGAATGATACTGGAGAGGTAGTAGTGGTAAACAAGAAAAGGCCGAGGAACTGAAAAATTAGTTCACTATGGAAGATATGAGTTATACCTTAACATACAAGATAGTGAGGGGCCAGAGCTGAGTATGCTGGCCACCAGTATGGATAGCATGCTAGAAAAATCTGAATTGCCTGTAGGTGGTTAAATATCCTGGACCGGATGGACTACATTCCAGAGATATAAGGATGTGGGGAGATAGTGGTGATCTTTCAAGAATCACTAGAGTAAGGAACGATCCCAGAGCACTGGAAACCCACTAACGTGACACCACATTGTAACAAGGGAGTGAGGAAAAAGACAAAAAGAAATCCACAATTAATAGCTTAACTTCGGTCGTGGGTGAGATCCTGGAATCCATTGTGAAGGATGAGATTTCCGAATACTTCAAAGTGTTTGGTAAAATAGGGCAAAATCACTTTGGTTTCATCAAGGGAAGATCATTCCTGAAAATCTGTTGGAATTATTTGAAGAGGAAATGAGCAGGCTTGATCAAGCACAGGCAATGGATGTTATCTACCTGGATTTCAAGAAGGCCTTTGACAAGGTGTCACACAGGAGATGACTGAGTACGTTTCGGGTCCGTGGTGTTCGAGGCAAGGTAGTAGCATGAATGGAAGCTTGTCTGTCTGGCAGAAAGCAGACAGTCGGGATAGAATAGTCCTTCTCAGGATGGCAGTAGGTGACAAGTGGTGATTTACAAGGCTCAGTATTGGAATCTTAACTTTTTACTTGTTACAATAATAATCTAGATAATGGAACTGAGTGTACTCTGGCTAAGATTGCAGATGATTCATAGATAGGCAGATGGACTGTGCCATATTGAGGAGGCGGAGAGACTGAAGAAGGAGATTGGCAGAAGCATTCCAAGTGTGTGGTCATTCACTTTGGCATGAAAATAGAGGCATGGTCTCTTTTTTTAAATGGGGAGAAAATTCAGAAATCTGAAGAGCAAAGGGACTTGGGAGTTCTAGTACAGGGTTCTCTCAAGATAAGCTTGCCGGTTGAGGCAGTAGTCAGGAGGACAATTGGATTTATTATTGATGGCATTTATTATGAGAGAAATTGAATATAAAACAGATTGTTTGGTCAGACCACATTTGGAGTATTGTGCGAAATGTTGAGCCCCAGAACTCAGGAAGTATGTAGAGGCTCTGGAGCTTGTGCAGAATATTTTCACGAGAATGGTCATAGGTATGAAAAGTTTATCGTATGAGGAATGTTTTTGCGCTCCGGATCTATCCTCGGTAAAGTTTAGAAGGATGAGAAGAAAAGTAATGGAAGCGCAGGATGCTGAATTACCGGGACAGAGTTGATGTTGGTAAGATGTTTCTATTGGACGAGAGGTCGAAGACACAGACTTTGATGAAAGGCAACATCTTTTAGAACAGTGATAAGGAGAAATGTCTTTAACCAGCGAATGGCGAATCATTGAAATGTATTGTCACAGATGGCAGTGGGGGCCAGGTCATTAAGTATATTTGCGACGGAGATAGATAGGTTCTTGATTATCCAGGGGATGAAGAATTGCGAGGAGAAGGCTGGATAATGGATTTGAGAAACCTATCAGCGATTATTGAATGATGGGCAGACTCAACGCGCTAACTGGCCTAATCGCTGTTCCTGTATCTTATAGACTAATATTCTAAACCTGAAGGAGTCACCTTGCATCTCTGAAAAGATAGATTCATGTTCTTCATGAATGTCAGATCCTGGTGGGAATAGTTAATTATTTTAGAATGAACGTATTGTGGCTGCTGTCAAGGTGGTGGTTAATATGACATCCAGTGCAGGATCACACACCAATTGCACTGTATTAATGTGGTGAGAGTTTATTCAAAACCTGGACTTCTCTGTCTCTCTCAATCACCATGGGGAGTGGAGGTTGAGGTGGGTGGGCGTAACGTCCTCAGAGGCACTTAAACTATCCAGAATCATGCATCCTGAGTGAAACAGCAGACATGGAATTTATCACCTTCTCATTATCTGTTTAAATGCAATTCGTGCTTGCCCATCCCACTCAGTGTTCAATGCAATCATCTCTTATTCTCTGAAAGCACTACAGATCCTCATGTTGCCATTATCCCAGGGATTAATCTGGTGGAACCCCTATTCGGTCTCTCTGTGGGAAGGAGATCACTCCATATAAAGGAGAGAAAATCTGTCCACAATACCCCAAATACTGCCTCAAAAAGAAACTCTCAAGTTTGATCACAATAATTCATTTCCCTCACTTAGCTGGCTCCGTTTCCTTCATGTGACAAAGGAAACCATTCATTTACAATGCATTACCACTGATGTGGAAAATCAAATATCCTTACATCTGTAGGTCAGCATCAATAAAGCCAGCACCAGAGGTGCCTATCAAGATGGACATCACTCCCAAGAAGAGACGCAATCACAAAGAATACGTCTAAAACAGTGAATGGCCACCTACTTGAATGGCAATCGGATTATGGGAAACAGGCAGAGAAAGGGAGCTGCCTTCACTTTTGTTTTTCCCTCATGGGATGTGTGCATCCATGGTCAGGCCAGCATGTTGTACATACCTTGAACTGAGTGGCTGGTTCAGCTGTTCCACAGGACAGTAAAGAGTAAAACAATCTGCTGTAAATTTGCTCTGACCAGGGAAGTATGAAACCATTGCCTTCTCTAATGGGCATCAGGCAAGCCGGTATCAACAGAGATTGCTATTCTGTGCATCTAGATTACGAGCCAATGAAGTGACCACCATACACTATCTTCCCATCTTTCAGATTCTGTACAGTGAAAAAGTTACACATCTCAAGTTCAATTATTTTGCAACACACACGTGGTAAGAAGGGACATGAAACATGTATCCTGAATTAACAAAGGCGCAAACAATGGTTTATTCAGAAGTTGCACTGAGGCTGAGGAGGAGATTGGGACGTCTTAATGTTTGTACTGGACAGGATTGGTATGTGGGAATGATATGGAGATGTAAACTTTGCAGGAGAAAATGAATCACGATGGTTGAGAACAGTGTGCTTCATCCTCGCATATTGGGAGTAATTTTTCAATAATAATTTGCTAGTTACTATTTCCAAGGAATGGAATCTTTGATTGGAACTGAAAAAGTTAACTTGCACCTTTCCAAAATTTACATATCATCAGCATCAATTCATTTCAGGCGACAGACAGAGTGACTTACCAGGAGCACCAACTATAGCAAGAATTGGATAGTAACCAGCTTGAATAACCAGCAGTGCATCTTCAATCTGATATGCTAATGATATCCAAGGCTGGGAAAGCCGGTAAAGACTATAGGATAAACTCCTGCCCATTGTTGGAACAGGGCAGTCTAATGTTCTCACAAATTGATCTCTCCTCCACCTTTGTGGAGCTGCTGAACCCTCTTACTATTGTGGATACTATGGGATAAAACACCGAAAGCATTCCCTTATTGAGAGAAGAGAGAAGCTCTCTCGGAATGGTTAGGATCCACGGAGACTTACATAATAACAATCGCTGAACAAATAGCTCCAGTTAACCGAATGGAATTCAATACTGTTTTATTAAAGTTCAAAATAACTTTGAATGTTTATGCTTTCTAGGTGTGATATGTGAGTGTGACTGAAGGAAGGAATGTAGAAGACAGCAAATTGATTGTGTGTAATCATTCAGTCTACCTTGGACAGGGATGTAATGCCAGAGGTTTGACGGAACGTAAACATGATTCTCTGCTCATAAATAGAGAAATAAATCCTGTAACTACAGATCAGTCATTGCAATATCTGTAAAACATGAGAGACCATCTTTCGTCCATGATCTGATAGCAAAGTGTGCCTAAGAAAACATAGGTTATAACAAACGACTGGCATGGATATGTTAACAGGGAATTGTACGTGACAAACACAATTCAGATTGTTATTCCAGAATCAGAGATGGCAGGTGTGGGTTATGTTTTTGATGTTATCGATGTTAACGAACTGTGGTGAAGTGTCATTTAATGGACTTCAATTACATTGTGATTATGACATTGAGGAAAGAGAGAAGATGGAGAGGACAGGGGGACATGGTTGTTTAGAGTTGGTAGAGGGACAGTGATGTTCTCCAGTCACCAGTATTGGAACGTTACTCTTTATAACTCATATGAAGAACAGATTCAAGGATACATTTACAATGATGAAATAGCAAAGACAATATTAATGAAATGCATTCATGCAATATAAAATACAGAAACAACATGATTTTCTGCATATACCAATATATGCAAAGCACAAAGAGACAAGGTTGATAGAATGCACTCCTGATAGTGTGCTATATAAATTGAAATGAGGATTACAAAACTAGGTAAGTGGTGTGCAAACTTTATCGATTGTAAATTTGACCCACAGCTGAGATGCTTATTTCCCCTCGGTTAGTCAGTCCCCTCACTGAGATTCTCTGGCCTCGTCTCTCATACAGTACGGGGGTGGGGGTAATTCCCTGCTGCTCTTGGCACAGTCTATTTAAAAACTCTGCTTTCCGCATGGAACCAATTTATAGTCCGAATGGGTTCTGTCTGGTTGTCATTAGATTATGTGATATTATTGGAAATAAATACTCTGGGATGACAGTCAATATCAGCATAGTGCTGACAGGGTATGGCGCCCAGACAAAGGGCTTACAGTCCAGAGGAATTTCTAAATAAAACTTCTAATTTCTACCAGCCCATATTTATATACTCTAATGCGTTCTCCTGATCTGTCTAACTTCAAACTCATCTAACACCTCTCTCACTTAGTTAGTCACTCCCCTTTCTATCCTCTCTCAGTTTATCTCCCTTCAAATTATTTCTCTCTGTTTATTTTTATCACACACCATCTATCTCCACACACTCTCTCTATCTGTTTGTGCTGTTGGAGAGCTTGCGACACCTCGATGGGCTGAATGACCTCCATCTGTGCTCTAATAATTCTGAGGTTCTCTGACCCACAACAAATACTTTAGGTGCCTGGACAGACATGCTGGTCTGGTGATACGTACTGTGCACAGTCAGCCATTCTTCCTTCCTGTTCTTTTCTGATGGGCAGCTGCCTTGAAATGCCTGTTCAAACGAAATGGATTGAATGAAATCCAAGCAGTCGAGAGGATGTTCATGACTGTGTATTTGAATCAGGATTTAATGATGGATGAGATTACAGAATAACATAGTGAATGAAAAACAGGACAACACAAGAATTGGCAGTTGTGTACAATATGTGGTTTCAAATAGGCCTCACGGTATTACCGATAGAATATCAATCCAGAAAATCAGCTCCTGTTCTTTGGACCCTGGTTCGAATCCCGCCACTGTAGATGGTGGAAATTCAATTCAATCATTTTAAAATGTCCCTGGAATTAAGAATCTACCTATGAAAAGGAAAGCATTGCCGATTTTCAGAAAATCGGGATCTCTAATATCCATCCATCCTCACCTGGTCTGTCATTGACTCTCAATCGTCCCCTGAAATGGTCTAGTGAGTCATTCAGTTGTACTAATCATTACAAAGTTTCAAAGAAATGAAACCGGCTGGACCAACTGGCATCAAACTCTGCATCGGAAAAGTCAACATTAGAAATATCACTGTAGAACGTCCAAAATCTTCCTTATTATCATCTAAAGGATAGTGCCAAAATTGGGACAACTGCCTTACAGACTAGTCAAGCAACAGCCTGACATAGTCATACTCACGGAATCATACCTTACAGAAATAACCCAGGCACCACCATCACCATTCCTGGATATGTCCTGCCCCAAAGGCAGGACTGGTCCAGCAGATGGGGCAGTCGTAGGTAGTATCTCTGGGAGTCCCCAAAATTGACTCCAGACCCAATGACGTCCTATGGCTTCAGATTAAACATGGACAAAGATGTGTCTTACTGATTATCACGTAACATCATTCCTCATCTGAATCAGTGCTCCTCCATGTTAAACAACACTTGGAGAAAACGCTGACTGTGGAAAGTGCACAAAGTGTATTCTGGATGGGTTGACCACCAAGAAAGGTTTGCAGCAGTACTACTGATCACGTTGGTCGGGTCCTAAAGGACATAGATTCTAGATTCGGTCGGCAGCAAGTGGTGAGGGAAAGAACAAGAGGGAAAAAAAAATCATACACGACCTCATCCTTACCAATCTACCAACTGCAGATGTATCTGTCCATGACAGTATCGGTAAAAGTCTCAAGGTCACATTCAGAATAAACTCTATTGTGTTGTGTGGCACTGTCGCCATGTTAAATGGCACCGACTTTGAAGAGATCTAGCAACTCAAGACTGAGCATCCATAAGACACTGTGGGCCATCAATAGCAACAGAACTGTACGCAAGCACTAACTGTAGTGTTGAGGCCCATAATTTCCCCCGCTCATCCATTACCATCAGGCCAGACAATCAACTCTGGTTCAATCGAGAATGTAGGAGGGCATGCCAGGAGCAGATCCAGGAATATATAAAGATGAAATGTTAATCTGCTGAAGCTTCCAAAGAGAAATATTTGCATGCCAGATAGCATAAACAGCAAGGGACAGACTGAACTGAGCAATCCCACAATGAATGCATCAGATCTAAACTCTGCAGTCCTCCTCATCCGATCTTGGATGGTGTTGGATGATTAAACAACTCACTGGAGTAGGAGTCTCCACAAATATTCCCATCCTCAATGATGGAAGAGCCCAGCACATCAGGGCAAAAGATAAGGCTGAAGCTTTCGCAGAAATCTTCACTCAGAAGTTTCGAGTGGATGATCCATTTCGACCTCCTCCCGTGGTCCCCATCATTACAGAGAGCAGTCTTCAGCAAGTTCGATTGACTGATATCAAGAAACGATTGAAGGTACTGGATACTGTAAAGGCTATAACCCCTGATAACATGCCGACAATAGCCCTGAAGACTTGTACTCCAGAATTTCCCGCTTCCCTAGCCAAGCCGTTCCACTACGGTTACAAACTGACAATGCGAAAAGCTGCTCAAGTATGTTCTGTACATAAAACGCAGAACAAATTCAATCTGGCCAAATACCGCCTCATCAGTGCACTCTCCTTCATCAGTAACATGATGGAAATTGTCATCAATACTGTTATCAAGCAGCACCTGCTCAGTAATAACCTGCTCAGGGACGCCCCGTTTGGGTTTTGCCAGGGTCATGCAGCTCCTGAACACGTCACATCCTTGGTTCAAACATAGAAAAATGAACTGAATTCCAGCCTTTGACATCAAGGCTGCATACTGTCAAATATGACATCAAGGAACACCAGCAAAAAGGGTATCACGGGCTAATACTCCATTATTGGTGTCATACCTGACAGATGGGAAAATGGTCATTGTTGGTGGAGGCCAGTCATCTCCGTTCCAGAACATCTCTGCAGTAGTCCCTCTGGATAATGTGGATGTCGGTTTGCTCCATGAACTGGAATGTTCATTTACAGACGTTTCATCACCATACTGCGTAACATCTTCAGTGGCCCTCCGGATGAAACCTAGGTCCAAACATCTTCAGTGGCTTCATCAATGACCTTCTCTCCATCATAAGGTCAGAATAGGGATATTTGACGATGACTGCACAATGTCCAGCACCATTCGCAAATGCTCAGATACTGAAGCAGTCCATGCCTAAAGGCAACATGATCTGGACTATCTCCAGACTTGGGTTGACAAGTGGCAAGTAACATTCGCATCACAAAAATGCCAGACAATGACCATCGCCAGTAAGAGACAATATAAACACTTGGTATTCAGCAGCATATTTGTCACTAAATTCCCCACCGCACCCCTATCAATGCACTTGGGGTTACCATTGACCAGAAATTCAACTGGACTCGCCACATAAATATAAGAGCTGATCAGAGGATAGGAATACTTCGTGAGGAGCTCACCTCCTGTCTTCCCAAAGCGTGTCAACCATCCAGAAGGCACAAGTCAGGAGTGAGATGGAATACTCCCGAGTTGCCTGAATGAGTGCAGCCACAATGACAGTAAAGAAGATTGACACCATCCAGGACAAAGCAGCCCATTTGATTGGCACCACATCCACAAGCATTTACACCTTTCACCTCCAACTCTCAGTGGCAGCAGCGTGTACTATCTACAAGATGCACTGCAGAAATTCTCCGAAGATCCTCAGACAGCACCTTCCAATCCTACGAGCACTTCCATCTAGAATGACAAAGGCAGCAGGCGTTGGCGAACACCACTGCCTTCAAACTCCCCTCCAAACCAGTCAACATCCTGAGTTGGAAATATATCACAATTCTTTCACTGTTGCTGGGTCAAAACCCTGTAATTCCCTCCCTCATAGCATTGTGGGTCAACGCACAGCAGGTGGACTGCAGCAGTACAAGAAGGCAGCTCAGCACCACTTTCTCAAAGGGACAACTAGGGATGGACAAGAAATGATGGACCCATCCAGCGATTCCCATATCCAAAACAAACGTTTAAGAAAGTTTGGGAGAAGATTTGCAGCTCGGGTGCTTGTTGTTGTGGTTCTGTTCGCCGGGCTGGGAATTTGTGTTGCAGACGTTTTGTCCCCTGTCTCGGTGACACCCTCAGTGCTTGGGAGCCTCCGGTGAAGCACTTCTGTGATCTTTCCTCCTTTTATAGTGGTTTGTCTCTGCCGCTTCCGGTTGTCAGTTCCAGCTGTCCGCTGCAGTGGTCGGTATATTGGGTCCAATCGATGTGCTTATTGATTGAATCTGTGGATGAGTGCCATGCCTCTAGGAATTCCCTGGCTGTTCTCTGTTTTACTTCTCCTATAATAGTAGTGTTTTCCCAGTCGAATTCATGTTGTTTGTCATCTGCGTGTGTAGCTTCTAAGGATAGCTGGTCGTGTCGTTTCGTGGCTAGTTGGTGTTCATGGATGCGGATCGTTAGCTGTCTTCCTCTTTGTCCTATGTAGTGTTTTGTGCAGTCCTTGCATGGGATTTTGTACACTACGTTGGTTTTGCTCATGCTGGGTATCGGGTCCTTCGTTCTGGTGAGTTGTTTTCTGAGAGTGGCTGTTGGTTTGTGTGCTGTTATGAGTCCTAGTGGTCGCAGTAGTCTGGCTGTCAGTTCAGAAATGCTCTTAATGTATGGTAATGTGGCTAGTCCTATTGGTTGCGGCATGCCCGCATTCTGTTGATGAAATTGCGGCGTTTTCCGTTTTTGATGAATACATTGTAGAGGGGTTCTTCTTCCTCTTTTTGCAGTTCTGGTGTGCTACAGTGTGTTGTGGCCCTTTTGAATAGTGTCTTGATGCAACTTCTTTTGTGTGTGTTGGGGTGGTTGATTTTATAGTTCAGGACTTGGTCTCTGTGTGTGGCTTTCCTGTATACCTTTGTGCTGAATCTCCGTTAGGTGTTCTCTGTACCATCACGTCTAGGAATGGGAGTTGGTTGTCCTTTTCTTCCTCTCTTGTGAATCGGATTCCTGTGAGTGTGGCGTTGAAGATCCGGTGTGTGTTCTCTACTTCTGTGTTTTTAAAGATTACAAAGGTGTCATCCACATATCTGACCCAGAGTTTGGGTTGAATTTGCGGTAAGACTGTTTATTCTAACCTTTGCATTACCGCTTCTGCTATGAGCCAAGAGATGGGTGAGCCCATGGGTGTGCCGTTGATTTGATCGTATATTTGTTCGTATCAGCAGTTGCCTAAGGGAAAGACAACGGAACGAGGACTTGCCGCAACCCAAAGGACCAGCTACACTACCATACATCAGGAGCATTTCCGAACTGACAGTCAGACTACTGCGACAACTAGGTCTCATAACAGCACACAAACCAACAGCCACTCTCAGACAACAACTCACCAGAACGAAAGACCCGATACCCAGCATGAGCAAAAAAAAAAGTAGTGTACAAAATCCCATGCAAGGACTGCATAAAACACTACATAGGATAAACAGGAAGACAGCTAACGACCCGCATCCATGAACACCAACTAGCCACGAAATGACACGACCAGCTATCCTTAGTAGCTACACACGCAGATGACAAGCAACATGAATTCGACTGGGACAACACTACTATTATAGGACAAGCCAAACAGAGAACAGCCAGGGAATTCCTAGAGACATGGCACTCATTCACAGATTCTATCAACAACCACATCGACCTGGAACCAATATACGGGTCACTGGAGCGGACACCTGGAAATGACAATCGGAAGCGGCAGAGACAAACCACTATAAATGCCGGAGGAAAGATCACAGAAGCGCTTCATAGGAGGCTCCCAAGCACTGAGGATGTCACCTAGACAGGGGATGAAATGTCTGCAACACAAATTCCCAGCTCGGCGAACAGAACCACAACAAAAGTTTAAGTAGTTCCAATTTGAGCACCTCGATGGGACAGGTTGTCTGTTTTGAACATGAACAGGGAAGCAGTGTTTCTGATGATGAACATTTTAGACCTTTGTGTTATTAGAAGGGTGATCAGTGTTCCATGAAATATTATTGCTGAGCGCTGTGATAAATTTCACCTATTTTGTTAAATTCAACAATATTAGCGTAGCAGGATCGATCCTTCAAAAATACCAGACTGAAAATGACAATCATCGTAGAGACAATGTACTCCCGCCAGATGAGACTCACAGATAGCAGCTTGTATTCAACATATTACTGCGCTACTGGTTAACACTGAATCCTCCCACCATTCATATTACAGGTGTTACCATTGACCAGAGGGTGAAGTAAAATCAACATACAGATACAAGGGTTACAAGAGTAGGTATGAGATTTACAATTCTGCACTGAATAATAGACTGTACGACAATAAGGGCATGAGATATAGTAATAGATTTAGGCCATTCAGCCTATCTCTTCACTCTGAAACTGTGCCATTTTGTCTTAGTCTCTAAAACCAGTGGAAATATCTTCTATCCTCTAACTGTATCAATCGATGCAGTAATCGATCAGTTTCAATCAGTTGCTCCCCCTCCCATTCTTCTAAATTCCATTGAGTACAGACATAGAGCCCTCAACTGCTGCTCATATGACAAGCCATGATTCCCAGGATAGATCATGTCCAACACCTGTAGATCCTTCCCCAGAACTGCTCACAATAATCCAAATGCTGTCTGACCATAGCCCATTACATTCTCAGCAGTATGTCTCTGCCCTTGTATTCTCACTCTCTTGAAATGAACGTTAGCATTGTATTTGCTTTCCTAACTGCCAACTGCACCTGCGCATTAGCCGTAAGAGAGGGTGAGGAATCCAAACTCCTTTTGTCCTTCAGATTTCATGAAGGCTTTTAGAACATAGTATCTGCCTGTATTCTGCCTACTGAAGTGCATAATCTCAAATGTTCCCATATAGTGTTCCATCAGCCACGTGTTGTCCTGGTGTCCTAATCTGTCCAAGTCTTTCTGCAGCCTCCCCACTTCCTCAATATCACCTGCCTATCCAATCATCATTGTATCATCTGCAAACCTGGTAAAACTGCTGTCAGGTCAGATGGTTCACGTAAATGGCACTTCCTGACTACCTAAGGACGGTCCACCATTGAAAAGGCGCAACGCTCAAAATGCTTGACTCCATTTCGGTTAAAGCAGCATGACTGGAATTACACCTGCAAAGTTTTCACTCCTTGCACCACTGGCACTCACACCCTGCCCACCATTTTATTATGAATTTTTCGCATTATGGTGACAGAGAACTTGATGGCGCATGATCCCAGTCTATTAATGACAATCTGTCTCAATGCTGACTGTGTGGTGCTCACACCAACCAATGTCATTGTGTGTTGAAGACAACAGAGGGAGGTGGGGGAGGGGATGTCAGTCATAAATGACTATGTGACTGTCACTGAGGGCTGACACTAGCCGCGAAAGCCCCAGATGTCCCTATGTTTGTTGTCACCGCTACAGGCAAAGGTCAGTTTTTCAATGAGTCAAATCAAAGAAAGTGTTTCTGGCTGAGCACTCAGATCCTGTTTGTACCTACTAGAAAGGTATTCACGTACAACTTCAGCTTCTCCCTCCAGAAGGCGAAACCCCAAACTGATTCAAGAAGGCCATCATCATCCTTGTAAGTGAGAAAGCACATGGAACATGCCCGTAGAGACGACCATCTAGTGTCTTCGACCTCAATAATCATGAAGTGCTTTGAGAGGCTGGTTATGACCTACACCTACTCCAGTCTCCCAGCTGACCTGCTGCACTATAATTTTCCGACTGATGTAACGGGTTCACAACTGATGCCATATCTGAGCCTGCACGCATCCCTGGAACATCTGGACAACAAGGACACCTACACCAGACTCCTGCTCATTGACTAAAGCTCCACCTTCAAAATCATTATCCCTTACAGACTAATCACAAAACTCCGCGACCTTGGTCTTGGTTCTATCCTCTGCAACTAGATCCTCAGATTTCTGACCCACAATCGTGAAGATAGGTTAAAACCACCTCATCCACAATAACAATCAACATGAAAGCTGCAGAAGGATGTGTTCTGAACACATGACAATACTCCCTGTACAATACTCCACAGCTGTACCCTCAGCCCACTACTGTCCTCCCTATACACCCATGGCTGTGTCCTCAGCCCACTACTGTCCTCCATATACACCCATGGCTGTACCCTCAGCCCACTACTGTCCTCCCTATACACCCATGGCTGTGCCCTCAGCCCACTACTGTCCTCCCTATACACCCATGACTGTGCCCTCTGCACATTACGGTACACCCTGCACACCCATTGATGTGCCCTCAACCCCCTACTGTATTCCCTGTACACCCATGGCTCTGTCCTCAGCCCCTTACTGTATTCCATGTACACCCACGTCTGTGTCCTCAGCTCCTTATGGAACTCCAGGTACACCCACGGCTGTGTCCTCAGCCCCGTAGTGTGTTCTCTGTACACCCACGGCTGTGCCCTCAACCAAAACTGTACTCCCTGTTGTTTTAGCAGCCCCCTACTGTTCTCCCTGTACTCCCACGGCTGTGTCCTAAGCCCCCTAATGTCCTCCCTGTACACCCACGGCTGTGTCTTCAGTCCCCTACGTACTCCCAAAGCTGAGTTTCCAAATTCCAAACAAGAGCAGCTACAAGTTCGCTGATGACATCACTATAGCAGTACGGATATTAAACAACAATGAATCAGAATGCAGAAAGGAGATATAGGGCTTGGTGGCAAGGTATATTGATAATGACCTCTCTCTCTAATCCGGAAAATGTAAAGGACTGTTCACTGACTTTATGAAGAAAGGAGGGGAACATACTCCATCTACATCAACCGTTTGAGGGAGTGCAGAGCATGAAGTCCCTTGGAGTGATGATAACTCACAACCTGTCCTGAACTTCTCACATAGGTCCGACGGTCGGGAAGGTTCTACAATGCCTCTCCTTCCTGAGGTGATACAGGAAATTCAGCATGGGCTACTTCTACGGATGCATCATTGAGAGCGTATTGTCCCGGTGCATAAAAGCCTGGTATGGCAAATGCTCTACTCAGGATCGTGAGAAACTACAGGCGGTTGGGTGCACAGCACTGACCAACACGGACTTTAACATCCCAACCATTGATTCCATTTACATGGCTTGTTGCCGCAGAAAGGCTGCCAACATCTACCCCAGATTACTGAGGGAAGTGAGACAGGAAATAGCTGGGGCATTAACAGATATCTTTGTAGCATCCTTGAACACGGCTGAGGCCCTGGAAGACTGGAAAATTGTTAATCCCCTTGTTTAAGAAGCTAGTAGGTATAATCCAGTCAATTATAGACCGGTGAGACTGATGTCAGGGGTAAGGAATCTGCTAGAGAATATACTGAGGGTTAGGATCTACTCTCATTTGGATGAAAATAGTCTTATCAGTGATGGACAATATGGTTTTGTGCAGGGAAGGTCATGGTTAAACAACTCAATAGAATTCTTTGAGGAAGTGACCAAGTTGATTGATGAGGGAGATACTGTAGATGTCATGTACACGGACTTCAGGAAGGCGTTTGGTATGTTTCCCCATGGTCGGGTTATGGAGAAAGTGAAAGTCACATGGTGCGCTTGCTACGTGGATAAAGAACTGGCTGGGCAAAAGGACGCAGAAAATAGTAGGGGGAGAGAGTTTTTCAAAATGGAGAACTGTGACCAGTGGTTCCATTGAAGATGTTTCTGGAAAGATACATGAATGGGCAGGGAGCAAATGGATACTCACAACCTGAAAATAGGCGACAGATTTAGATAGAGGATTTGGATCAGCGCAGGCTTGGACCACCGAATGGCCTGTTTCTGTGCTGGAATGTATTGTTCTAACATTGTCAAAGACCTATCACACCCCAGTAAGGGTCTCCCACAACCTCTTCCATCAGGCTAAAAGATATGGAAGCTTGAAAACACAGATCAGCTGGTTCAGTAGCAGCTTCTTCCTGGTTGTTATTAGACTGATGAATGTGATCTGTAATCTCAGATAATACTGATCTTGTTCATGTTGATCTCGCCTCGCACACGCCGTGTGCAGCGTAACCTATATGCCTCTCAGACATGTTTTACAACCATTGTTCTGCACATCCTTGCTTACTATGATCAGCCTGTACACCTTGGTACAGGTCAAAGTAAATCCTCATCTCCCTCCCCCCAGCTCACTCCGAGCTCTCTCTGGTCCTCATCCCAGCACCTCCCATTCCCCATCCCCAGCTCACTCCGTGTTTTCTGTCTCACTATTGCTCTCACACCGTCTGTTTCCTTGTATTTTCCTTTTCTCTGTCTTGTGTTTCTTTCCCTGAACTTACTATCTCCCCTTCTCCCAGTCCATGTGACTGTTTGTCTCTTGTTTTGTTTCCTTTCTCTGTTTTACTTACTGTCCTTCTATTTCCCTCGCTGTGTTCTCTCTCTCCTTATACATGTCTGTCTATTTCTCCCTCGTTGTGATGGTGATGGTTTCTCTATTTTTTGGAAGCAAGTGATGGCTCTTTGGTTGGATGTTGGCAATAAAATAAACTCAACTGTGTTTTGGTATCTTGGACATAATTTAAATGTATTGGTTAAATTTCAATTGTTGTCAAAAAAGCAACCAGAACTTGGATATCCATTTAACAGCCAAATGTTACATCTAAATATATTGGAACTGCCTTCTCCCAGTGTTCTGCATACTGGCAACTGAAAGCATTCTATTCTTGTGCACAATAGTGTGATGGTAACAGCTCTTCCCAGGACCATAAGAAACTACAGACGGTTGTGCACACAGCCCGTCTATCATGGAAGACAACCTTCCATCCATTTATACTTCTCATTGTCAGCAAAAGGCTGGCAAGATCAAATATCTCTCCAAAACCGGTAATGATCTCCTACAACCTTATCCAAAAGGGAGAAGATACAGAGGCTTGAAAACATGGACCAGCATGCTCAGGAACACATTCTTCCTTACCCTAATTACACTGACGAATTGAAATCTCTAACTTTTCAAATAATATTAATCTTGTGAAAGTCGATCCTGCTTTGCCCACCTTCTGTGCAGCTGTCACCTTGTATCTCACTCTGTATAAGTGCCATTGAGGCTCAAGGTCTTCTCAAGGGCAAGCAAAAAAGTGAACTAATACTGGCCCAGCCATTGGTACCTATTTCACATTAATAAATTTAAGAAGATGACGACACTCGGAGAAGATAGACAAGTGGGATCAAATCACTTTAAACGTGATCTTAGGTTTCCCTCGGTATCTGAAAGTAGAGTGTTCCTACAAAACCTTTCATAAGCTTATATGGAGTAAAACAAAGTAGCATTAATTTATGTGGGAAAACAATCATCTTTCTTGGGAAAAGTGAAAATCCTCTTCGGATTTCTTTTGGTTAGTGAAAACAGGACGTAATGGAGGTTTTTCGGAAACTGAAGTGGCAAAAAGCGAATTTTTGATAAGCGGGGTATACATGTACCGGCATGGACATGATATTCAAGAAGACAGGAAAAGTTAAAAATAAATAAGGTGAATCTCACATTTTATTTCCATCCCAGCTGATTAGCAATCCCTTTGTTTGCTCTTTTTCTTCTAACTCTCTTTTTCTCTATCGATTTAACTCACTCCTCCTCCCATTCAAAGCAGACTTCCCTGTAACCAGCATTATTCACACTATTTTCCAACTATTTTCAGTTCAGAAAAGCTCCCCAGCACTTTCTGTTCTTTTCTTTGCATTTATTATGCAATTTTAGATCTCCAGCATCTTCTTTTATTTGGTTTAATCTTCAAAGTCGCTTGAAACAATGTCTTTCGTTTGATAAGCTTTGCTCCTGAATTATATCCAGCGACGTTCCTACTATGACTCATTGTCCTAATCATGAAGTAACGTCTGAGACAAGAACAATTTTGTGATTGAAATACTTGTAACTGGAAAAGTGGCCAGAAGAGAGCTTGAAACATAAAGTCTGAATTTTACCAACGTGCAGCCAATGGGTTGTTCAGCCACAGCACTGACGCAGAGGTGGACATAGGGGATATTATGAGCTGGTCGTGGACAGGGTTGGTGACAGAGGGAACATGAGACATACATCAGTTCAGGGCAAAAGGGGATCTCGAGGTTGTTCACAGTTTTGTTCTCAGATGTTTGTAAGTGGTCTGCAATTCAGATGAATGGAGACAGCAATTTGAATTGAAGATAATAGTTTCTTTCTTTGACAAATATAGATAACAGAAATTGCAAAGAAGTTCGAAATTGTTTATGGGATTAATGAATGGGCAGAGGTAGAGAACACCAGCAATAGTGAGAATAGGTTAGTAACACACCATCCACCCCGCCCGAAATGATATTCAGCACCGCTAATATCCGATATGGTAGAAATTCCCAATAGAGGGAAATGTTGAAAATGACCCAAGGAAAGCCTCCTCTCCATTGGTGTAATTATCCAGTCCATTATTCTCAGATTCAGACCTGTCCTCTCCACGTCGGTGCAGCTGCTGATCTCTGTTACTGTTGGAGCTGATGCATCTTCTCCTACACTGGGATAGTTCACTGTCACCAATAGGAGAGTGAAAACCTCCAGCGACACAGTTGCATTGCATGGAGACTGATAGCAATCACAGTCACTGAGCAAACAGTTCTAGCTTCCAACACAGCACATTCAGTTCACAATATAACTGGACTGGACTGGATGCTGACATTGCTGGCCTTTGGTCACATCTCTCATCACCAATTGCTCTAGTGAAGTCCGTTGTGAGGGAGAATGATGGATGTTTTCTTATTGCATGCTACATGACTCTGCTCTGTTGTACGTTTGCAATGCTGTAGCATCTTACCCAGAATTTAAGCCGCTCCACTAAAAAAAGAAACACAGTCAGGATGTTGTTACTGTGCTGATCTCTCCTCCATGGGAACAAACCAGCCAACATACTGTCACTGGAAACAGTTGCCCTGAACATAGACAGGAAGTGTAGACTTCTCTGAATGTTCCTCTCACTGCTCTAATAAAGAAACGTTGGACCTTCCATTCATAACATGCTTCAGTAATTAATTTATACAAATTGACAAACATCTTAATGCAGTTTTACTTGCTGTAAAACAGTCCAAAACCAAAAGTGGACTTATTCATTAAGACTTATCAGGTCAGGTTTAGCTAGGAATTAGGGCGGAATGGGGGCAGTGGCTGTGGAGACTGCATGGGAAGTACAATGATATTCCCCAGTTATCATCACTCTTAACGTCAGATAGAATTGAATATAGTTCACAACAAGGAACGAGCCAACGTTTGGGAGATGCAATGCTGAATGACAATATGAACTGAACAGGATCATTTTAAATGCGATAAACTGAACTATATTTTATATACACAACATTTAATCATTGAGAATACAGATTGAGTAGGGTCATCACACCTGAAACGTTAACTTTGATGTCTCTTCACAGATACAGCCAGACCTGCTGAGCTTTCCCTCCGAAGTCTGTTTTTGTTTGACATTGATCATATTGTTCATATCTGGCAGAATGCTTACAATTAAAAGCAGATGCTAATAACAAAATGTACAGGGCTATGGGGACTATACAGGACAATAATGGTAGAAATATCGCTCATTCCAAACTGGAAGAGACAATGGGCTGAGTTTTCACCACCTTTCTGTAATAATTATATGTAATGCACTGAAAGCTTTTGGAGATTGGGGAGACAAGCTAGTTCAATGAAAGACACAGAATGTTTCATCATCAAAAATTATCCCTATTATTTCATGAAGTTCAGCTGCCTCTCAAATGCATTTTCAAACAAAATAGATTTCCAGAGATTTCCAGAAATTTACAAGATGTTCAGAATGTTTTTGTACTTTCTATCTTAAAGAAGAAACAGATTTTGGCTGTAATTCAGGTGTCACAGACACACCAACTGTAATAGATCAAGAAAGTGCCACATCGTCTAAATATTACCAATGTCAACACGTAGATCTGTCAAGAAACATGAAATACAGAGATAATGGAAACATGAAAAACAAACAGAAAATGCTGGAGAAACGAAAAAGATGTAGAAGTATCTGCAGAGACAACAGAATTAACATATGTCATATGATGTGACACTGTTCTGAAAAGTCATGTTGGAATGAAAGGTTAATTTTTTTGCATCTCTGCTCAGATGTTGCCAGATCTACTGAGTTTCACTCCAGCTCTTTTGATTTCTTTCATCTTTCTGAACTGTGACTAAGTGTTGGTCTGAATGATAGCAGCAAAGAATATCGAGTAACTTGTTATGAACATTAAATGAGAAATTAGAAAGTTCCTATTTTTCACAGGGCTCTAAATATCGGTGACATATTGCATTGTGAGAACTTGCGATGAAAATGTTGAAACAAAACAGGAGTTGTTGTAAATGCTCAGCAGGTCTGGCAGCATCTATGCCGACAAATCAAAGTTAACGTTTCAGGTCCAGTGCCCCTTCCACAGAACTGATGGTAACACGGAAAATGGTGGTTTATATGTAGAAGTGACTGGATAGCTCTTAATGGAGACTTTTAGTAGCTAACAATAGAGTGTGAGTAATGGAAAGCTATATGACAACTCGAGGAGAAAGTGAGGTCTGCAGATGCTGGAGATCAGAGCTGAAAATGTGTTGCTGGAAAAGCGCAGCAGGTCAGGCAGCATTCAAGGAGCAGGAAATTCGACGTTTCGGGCAAAGAAGGGCTTCTTCCCGAAATGTCGAATTTCCTGTTCCTTGGATGCTGCCTATATGACAACTCGGCCTGGTGTATGGGTAGGGGGCTAGGACATAGGGGAGTTCAGGCTCGAAAATTATTGAACTTGATTATGAGTCTAAAGGGCTGCAGGGTCCGCACATGGAAAATGAGGTGTTCTTCCAGCGTGCGCTGAACATTTCTGGAACGCTGCAGCAAGCCACACACAGAGATATTGGCCAGGCAACAGGATGGGCTGTTAAACTGTCAGGCAATTGAAAGCTCAGAGTCATTTGCAGTGGTACAACTTGGATGTTCTGTGAAGCGGTCACCCAGTCTACTCTTCATTTCCCCGATGTAGAGGAGACCACATTGTGAGCAGCGCATGTGGTAGACCGGATTCTGGGAAATGTTGGTAAGGTGCTGCTTCATCTGGAGGGCATAGTTGTGCCCTTCGATACTTATGAGGTGGGAGGTAAATGGGAAAATGTTACACCTCCGGCAGGGGAAGAGAAGTGGACCTGTGTTGAGAATGAATAAAGAGTAGACCAGTGTGTCCTGGCGGGAATGATCCCTCTAGAAGGTGGACAATGGGGGAGAGGTGAATATGTGCAGGTGGGGGCATCTTGCTGGAGGTGGGGGAAATGCGGGCTGATTATCCTCTGCATGTGAATGTTGCTGGGATAGTAGGTAAGGACAAGGGAAACGCCTTTGCTAGAGGGAAGGGGAGGGAAAAACTTGAAGTGCAGGAGATGGGTCAGACTCGGTTGAGGATCCTGTTGACAACAAGGATGGGGAATTCCTTGATTGGGGAACAAGGTGGACATTCCAAAGTCCTCCTTGTTGAATTTAGTATCATCAGAAGCAATGTGGTGGAGACGGAGGAACTGGTGGAATGGAATTGAGTCTACGCAGGAAACTTGGTGTGAGGACGTATACTCCAGGAAGCTGTGGGAGTCGGTGGGTTAATACTGGACATCAGTGACTTGTCTATCCCCAGAAATGGAAGCAGAGATGTTGAGGAAAGGAAGGAAGGAATCAGATATAGACCAGATGAAAGTGATGGAGGGGTTCAAATTCCAAGCAAAATCGGTGAACATTTCCAATTGCGGACAAGATAGAGACGCAGCAGCGATGATATCATCGATATACCGGACAAACAGTTGTGGATGGGTGCTGAAATAGAACTGGAACAGGGAATGGTCGATGTACCCCAAGAAGAAACAGGCATACGTGTGTATCCATGCACTTCCTCTGTGTGGCAGGAGCAAGCTGAAGCAATTGGTCTGCCCAGGCAGTTCTGTTTGTGAATTTTAGCGGGGAGATAGAAGTGAGCACTTCTATCAGAGGACCATCAAATTTGGGGCAGTTAGGGGGAGAGGTGAGTGGGGCAGGAATTTCCAGATGAAATATGGTCAGTTATCATAGTTGATAAAATGCCATGTTGTGCCGTGGTAGGGTCATAGTGCAGGGGGAGATTAGAGGAGGTATCTGAGAGTGGGCGTTCTACCTCTGCAATTTCGAAATCAGTCCCCCAGACTTATCGGGACAGGCTGAGTAACACAGTCAGGGTTGGATCTGAGCACATGGAGTGTAGACTTTTCGGACAGTGACAGGTTGGATTTGGCGAGAGCAGTGCAGAGAAATTAAGACAACCAATGTCATGTGGAGATTTCTCAATGAACCGATTTAGTTCAGGTAAAAGCCAGATGGAGGGAGAGTGTTGCAGCTGGGTAACGGGGTACATGGGACAGGGAGAGGAATCTTGCCGAAATAAATGAGCTCTGAGGCGAAGATAGCAGAAGAGCTCAACTTAATGTCATGCCTAAAATTCTTTAAAGTGGGGGCACAGAGAAGTAAAGTGCAGATATTTGCTAAGTACAGAACATTCAGCATCAGAGAGTGGAAGTTCAGGAGGGATGGTGAATAAACGACAGGAGGTGGAGTTGGGGGAGGGATGGAGTCAGAGGACAGGGTATGGGAGTGGAGGAAGTTTCCAGAGGGTCAAGGGCATCTCCACGTTGTTGCAAATTGTGTGCCCAGTACATCAGGTTAGCACGGCGAATAAGCCGGTCAATAAATTAAAATTGTGGAGTGGTAAAGCCTTGAAACAATATGATGCGATGCTGCTGGACTGAGAAAATGTTGATCTCAGTGGTACTGATATCATACGATCAGTCCTCAGAAAGTAACTGATTGAAAATAATTGGGAAGATAATCTTATTGTAACGTCATAATTTCACTGGAGTGACACTCAGGCAGTAGACTTTAGACCAATCTGAAAACATAATATATCTTGATGTTATTAACAGGACAAATTTATCCATGGTTTATGAATGCACGAGCAAGGGCAGAGTTTATTTCTCATTCCCAATAGCTCTGGGGAAAGTGTCTTTGTTCAGTGAGGAAATTACCAGTGCAGAACTTCCTGCGATTCCCATTGACCACAATTTATTCAGGATCCCTGATGTCACATGAGTTAAATACTACTTTGAAGCAACGCAAGTTACTCTGACCTCACCTCAAATGACATTGGAAAATCAGTGAAATGAATAAAGAACAAAGCAAAGTACATGGCCTATTTGAACAATGTTCTCACTCTACTCACAATTTTTAATGGAAAACTGATGCATGCATTTCTGATCCTGAGGAAAGGTTTGTCCTTTTTGTGATGAGGCTGTTTAGTTAAATGCGGTGACAGAGACACAGAAAGACACTTAACTCTGTACCATGGCGAACTAAACCAGCCTGTTCACGGTGTATCAGACAGTGACAGAAACTCGCTATTGTCTGTTCCTATGTGATATTGATCATCTCTAACTCATCACTGACTGATGACAAATAGCAGCACAGATGTCAGCGGCTCCCATTATCCCAGTTGGAAAGCAAAAAGGGGAAGGAATGGCCATAGAAAGTGGGACTAACTGGGGAATTGGTATAACTTAAAGTGTGAGTGGCAGAAGAAGTGTGTGAATGGAGATCATCAGTGGAAGAGTATGTAGCAGCAGAAGGGGTAGTGCAAGGGGAGTAGGAGTGTAAGAAAAGAGTAGGACGGAGGAGGAAGAATGTCAGATGAAGTTTTAGTGACAGGGAAAAGCTTGTTTTTGAGGAAGTGAGATTGGATGCGAAAACATCACTGTTCAAGAAATTCGGGATCTGGTTTCCATTCAAAATATAGAAAGAATTTCTTGTACTTTTTCTTCTATCACTTGATTCTTGTTCAGGTTGGACATGTATTATATATTTCTATATCTCCATCAAGTGCAGACGACATTTTTCTTTGTCCCTTACGATGGTGTTTCAATATTTTTGATTTTATTTGCAGTATATATTTGCTTCCATTTCATGGTGGATATGAGAATATGATTTGATCTTCTGCAGTTTGCCCATGACATAGAATTTATTTGAATACTTATGCTCATCACACTCGCTGATTTAAACAAACAATGAATGAGTACATGTCCATCCTGCAGATTAAATAAATTCTTCAGCTCTAGCAATTGCAGGGAATGTTACAAAGAACAGTTCCACACAAAACACTAACGTTCAACTGCAAGGTGCCAAATCCTAGTTTTTCCTAAATTATTTACAACGTTTCTAAATAAAACATGCAGAGGGGCAGAGTGTAAAAGGTGAATTCAACTCTGTGTCGAAAATGCCACTTGTGGCTCCCTCGTAAAATGTGTTAACTACATCACTCATAAATTCACCAAAATAAGAAAAGCAGGAGACTGGAATTGTCAAATAATCCTCTTCATAACATTTGGACAACAGAAAGGAAATCACGGTTTGTTTGTGATATTCAGAAATGACGATTGTGAGAATGTGGAAGGTGGGGAGCAGTGGAATGATGACAAATGTTGTGGATGACACAAAGATGACCTGGGTGGATCACAGTCAGGAGGAAAGTGTTAGGCTATAGGAGGATAGAAACATATTATTCAGGTAGCCGGATCAATGGCCTGATGAAATTTAGCACCGATAAATTGGGAAGATGCAAGTCAGAAGTAACAGGATAAGTGAGTACTCAAAAGTGCATATGAAAGAGAAGGGCTAAATTTGCTCGTTTTTTCTTTGCAGCAGGGAAGGTTGAGGAGGGAACATGGTACAGGTGTACAAGAGCATAAGAGGTATGGAGAGGATGAACAGACAACAGATTTTATTTTCTTTGTCAAAGAATCAAAAACAAAGGGATACACTTTTTAAGTGAAAGGCGGGGAATTGAGAGAGGATTTGTGGAATGTCTTTCAAACTGAGAGAGGAGTATGAATCTGGAATGCCTTGTCTAGGAGAATGGTTGAGGCAGGTAACCACACAAACGTTTAAAAGGCCTTTGGATATGCACTTGCTGGCACTGACGTGATCGGTCTGTTTTTCATTGCAGGATTCTTTGCAGTGGCAGTCATGGACACTGTGGTATATTCTGAAAAAATAAGCAATGGCAGTTGCTGCTTTGTTCCTTTGACTGTACTCAGTAAGTTGCTACATTACAAACCAGCATCATGTCATGCAGCGTCAGCACTTACTCAACCAAAGACAGCCCTACCATCTCTGTGAACATCCAGGGTAATTCGCATGCTTTTTGCAAGCACTGTCCAACTGCAGCATTGATATTATTCTGGCTGTTTGCCACCATTATTATAGTCACAGCCATAACTTGAACACAGCATTTCCTCCAATATAATACAGACCCTCATCAATAAGAATGTTATTACTCTGAAGCATAATAAATTATTTCCCAGGTTTTAACTTTGACAAACAACAGGTTTTCCTGTGGTTTTCCTTTTGCCAGTTGTTTCTCACGGAATTCACTCCCCCTAACTTTTTTCCATTTTAACATTTTCTTGTGCACTGTCTCCCTGATCTCACACACCTCACACCCTCACATCCCCCACACTCTCCATTTTTATTGATGAATCTCTGAAAAACCTGTGTCTCACCTCGATAATTTATTCCAAATCCCAACTCACATTTTGGACTGATTTGATTCCTTCTCTCGGCATGGTCATTAAACTTGCCGTGCCTATTGTCCTATTTACCTCGACCTTCTACTCAGTTCCGGATCTGCTTCTTTGGTTCTCACTTTCCTGGTTAATTCAAATCCATATGACTCGCATGAGCAAACCTCCCCACATGGATGTTGATGCTCGTCCACTTAAGATACAACATGTCTTTTTTGCACAGTTCCTGAAGTGTCTTGGAAGGGATCCCAATGATCCAACAATATGAAACCCTCACCACTGAAGTAGCATGTTAACAACATGTTTAGCTATACTGTCTTCCTCATCCTTCCCTCTTTTCCAAATGGCACGGGGAGTAATCCAGGCATTACAGAGGATTACTGGCTATATCGCTCTCCCTCTCTCTCTCTCGCTCGCTCTGTCTCTCTCACCTCCACACCGCCCCCCCCCCCCCCCACACACACACACACATTCAGAAGACAGACAGACACCACATTACTTTGAAGAAGAATACAAATAACCCTAAATTAATCGTAATGGTAACGGGAATGAAGGATTTAGTTTAAGGGAGGATGAGAGAAATTGCACTTCTTCTGGATGTCAGTTTGCTCGCTGAACTGGAGAGTTCATTTTCAGATGATTCATCACTATACTAGGGAACATTATCAGTGAGCCTCTGGTGAAGTGCTGTGTTATGTCCCACTTGCTATTTATGTGTTTAGGTTTGCATGAGTCAGTGATGTAATTTCCAGTATTGGTGATTTTATGTCCGGTTCTTTTTCTCAGAGAGTGTTAGATGGAATCAAAATCAATGTGTTTGTTAATAGAGTTCAGGTTGGAATGCTATGCTTCTCGGAATTCTCGTGCGTGTCTCTGTTTGGCTTGTCTAGATGGACGTGCAGACGCAGTCGAAATGGTGCACTTTCTCATCTGTATGGAAGGATACTAGTGATAGTGGGTTATGTCTGTTTTTCTGGCTAGTTTGTTGCTCATGTATCCAGGTGGCTAGTTTTCTGCCTGTTTTTCCGATGTCGTGCTTGTTACAGTTCTTGCAAGGTCATTCTTCCTGGAGCAGAACAGACGAATATGTGAACTTATTTGGAAAGACAAGGACTGATGCGAGATAGTGAACATGGCGTTATGCGTGGGAAATCATCTCTCACGGATTTGATTGAGTTTTTTGAAGAAGTAACAAAGAAGACTGATGAGGGCAGAACAGTAGATGTGATCTATATGGCCTTCAGTGAGACTTTCGACAAGGTTCTCCGTGGTAGACTGATTAGCAAGGTTATATTTTATGGAATACAGGGAGAAGTAGCCATTTGGATACAGAACTGGCTCAAAGGCAGAAGACAGAGGGTGGTGGTGGCGGGTTGTTTTTCAGACTGGAGGCCTGTAACCAGTGAAATGCCACAAGGATCGATGCTGGGCCATCTATTTTTTGACATTTACATAAATGATTTGGATGCGAGCATCCGAGGTCCAGTTAGTAAGTTTGGAGATGACACCAAAATAGGTGGTGCAGTGGACAGTGAAGACGGATTCCTCAGATTATAACAAGATCCGGACCAGATGGGCCAATGGGCTGAGAATTGGCAGATAGAGTTTAATTCAGATAAGTGCGAGGTGTTGCATTTTGGGAAAGCAAATCTTAGCAGGAATTATACACTTAGTGGTAAGGTCCTAGGGAGTGTTGCTGAACAAAGAGACCTTGCAGTGGAGGCTCATAGCTCCTTGAAAGTGGAGTCGTTGGTAAATTGGATAGTGAAGAAGGCATTTGGTATGCTTTCCTTTATTGGTCAGAGTGTTGATTACAAGAGTTGGGAGGTCACGTTGCGGCTGTACAGCATATTGGTGAGGTCACTCTTGGAATATTGTGGGCAATTCTGGTCTCCTTCCTATCGGAAAGATGTTGTGAAACTTCAAAGGCGTCAGAAAAGATTTACAAAGATGTTGCCATGGTTGGAGTATCTGAGCTACAGGGAGAGGCTGAACAGGTTGGGTCTGTTTTCTCTGGACCGTCGGAGGCTGAGGGGTGACCTTATACAGATTTACAAAATTATGAGGGGCATGGATAGGATAAATAGACAAAGTATTTTCCCTGGGGTCAGGGAGTCCAGAACTAGGGGACATAGGTTTAGGATGAATGGGGAAAGATATAAAAGAGACCTAAGGGACAACTTTTTCACATAGAGGGTGGAACGTGAATGGAATGAACTGCCAGAAGATGAGGTGTAGGCTGGTACAATTGCAACATTTAAGAGGCATTTGGATGGGTATATGAATCTAACGAGTTTGGATGGATGTGGGCCGGTTGCTGGCAGGTGGGACTAGGTTGGGTTGAGATAATTTGTCGGCATGGGCAGGTTGGACCGAAGGGTCTGTTTCATGCTGTACATCTCTATGACTATAACTGGGTATGTATTTGGAAATGTGAATTTAACAGGCTGCAGATAAAAGGGCTGGCAAATTAGAGGGGCTTGAGAGACATTTCTGGAGCTGATGCGCACCTAGTGGCCAATGGCCTCCTCCTGTACTTAAAAGTATTGCACATGTGTCTGATGTGAATAGAAGTCAGTATCCGATTATTTCCCATTGTAAATGCTCGTGAACATCTGATTATTTAGTGCAGCATAAGCATTTAAAATGCAATTATTGCAAGGCCAGCATCATTATATAGTCTAATTATTGCTCAGAACATTAATATTTTAAATGTTCAAAGTTTGTGAGCCGATTTGTAGCTCGGCTGCTCTTTATTTGTGGTTCTGTTCTCCGAGCTGGGAATTTGTGTTGCAGACTCTTAGTCCCCTGTCTAGATGATATCCTCAGTGCTTGGGACGCTCCTGTGAAGCGCTTCTGTGATCTTTCCTCTGGCATTTATAGTGGTTTGTCTCTGCCGCTTCCAGTTGTCAGTTCCAGCTGTCCGTTGCAGTTGTCGGTATATTGGGACCAGGTCGATGTGCTTACTCATTGAAACTGTGGATGAGTGCCATGCCTCTAGGAATTCCCTGGCTGTTCTCTGTTTGGCTTGTCCGATAATAGTAGTGTCTTTCTAGTCGAATTCATGTTGCTTGTCATCTGCGTGTGTGGCTACTAAGGATAGCTGGTCGTGTTGTTTCATGACTAGATGATGTTCATGGATGATCGTTAGCTGTCTTCCTGTTTGTATTGTCTCCCTCTAAAACTAAATGTGGAGCGGTCGATTGACGTGCTGTTAGTTGCAGAGTAGGTAATAAGCGTTCCAGAGGCTTCAGTGAGCAGCAACACAGCAAAAGTTGCAGGCAAACTCAAGTAAAGTCTTTTTTTTAACGCTAGTCTGACAGCAGTTGTGATGGCAGTTAGGGCAGTTGCATGTTCCTCCTGCGGGATGTGGGAGCTCAGGGAGATTTCCACCGTCCCTGATGACTACACATGTGGGCAGTGCAACCAGCTGCAGCTCCTGGGAGACCGTGTTCAGGAGCTGCATTTGGCTGCTCTCCAAATCATTCAAGATGTTGAGAACTTCATAGATAAGAGCTTTAGTGAGGTGGTAACGCACATGTCCCCCCTTATCCATGCTTTTGGAAAGAATATAACATCCCAATCCCACGTAAAGATCCATGCCCTAAGTTCATATGCATTACCTGTCAGCCCTGTTGCATTTAAATAAACGGAATTTAATCCAACAGGCGTTCCTTGCTTACAGCCGTTTTCCAGGCAGAGAGTAGCTGGACGACCACCAGGAATGGCAAAGGGAATAGGCAGAGAGTGCAGGAATCCCCTGTGGCCTTTCCTCTCGAAAACAAGTATATCATTTTGGTTACTGATTGTGAGTGGTGGGAGATGGGGGATGGGTGTCAGGCAATGACCTTTCGGGGAAAGCAGCAGTAGCCAGATTGGTTGCACTGCGACTGGCTCTGGGATAGGATAAAGATAAACAGCGTTTTCGAGATAGGAGATTCGATTGTTAGGGAGACACCAACGGGAACCTAGGATGGTGTGTGGCCTCTCAGGTGTCAGGGCCCAGGATGTCTCTAAGTGGAAGCTGAATGTTCTCGGGGAGCGGGGGTGTTTGAGCTGCTAGAAGTCATTGTGCACTTTGATACAAATGACACAGGTAGACATAGGAATGTGGTCCTACAGAGTGATTACTCAGAGCTAGGAGAAAAAAAAAACAGAACCTTGACAGTGGTAATCTCCTGATTACTTCCAGTGTCATGAGGTAGTGAAGGTAAGAATTGGAGGATATTGCAGATAAATATGTGACTAAAGAATTGGTGCAGGGGGAGGGAGTCATATTTTTAAATCATTGGGAGCTGTGTTGACCAGTTCAAGGGGGACTGGTGGCACATGCACTGGAGTGGGGAGTGGGGGGAACCAATATCTTTGCAGCCAGTTTTGCTAGTGCTACAAGGGAGTGTTTAAACGAGATTGCCAGGAGGTGGTATCCTGAAGAGCTGGGAGGCAAATTTGAGGCTGGAAGGAGATACAGTATTCAGAATAGTACGCTGAAGAGATAGATCAGGCAGGAATACGATAGGGAGTAAGGAATGTCTACGAATTAAATTGCACTTATTTCAATGCAAAAGGACTAACAGGTAAGGCCAATGAATTTAGGGTGTTGATAGGTAATCGGCGCTGGATAGAGTAGCTATGACAGAAACATGGTTGAGAGATGGATAGGACTGACAGCTTAATGGAACAGGGTAAAGTGCATTTGGAGGGACAGAGATGGTGGAAAGAGGGGAGGGGGATGCATTTTTGATTAAGGGGAGTACCACAGCAGTGATCAGATATAGAATAACTGGTTAATCATCCAATGACGCTTTGTGGGTGGAACTAAGAAAAAAGAAGGGAATGGTGACATTATGGGGTTGTACTATAGGTCCCCAAATAGTCAACAGGAATTATAGGAACAAAAATATCTAGAGAGATCGGGAAGACATGCAGGAACATTCGGGTTGTCATAATAGGCGTTTTAATTTTTATAACACAGACTAGAACTGCCAGAGCATTGAGCCATTCGATGGGATGGAATCAAGTAGGTGCGTCAGGAAACTTTCCTCAAGCAGTATATGAAGGGTCCTAATCGGGATGGGGCAAAATTTGACCTACTCTTAAAAAATAGGTCAGGACTGGTGAGTGAGGTGACAGTAGATGTGCACTTTGTGGCCAGTGACCATAGTTCTATTAATTTTAAAATAGTTATGGAGAGGGAAAGAAATGGACCACACATTCAAGTTCTAAATTGGGACAAGGTTAATCTTGATGCACAGGAGTTTGCAGGGGTTGATTAGAGGAGTCTGTTTGCAAGAAAAGGGAGTTCCAGCAAGTGGGAATTTTAGATCTATATGTTCCTGTGGGGGTGAAAGGAAATCTGACAGGAATGTGGAACCCGGGATAGCAAGAGATGTTTCGGCTTTGACCAAACAAAATGTGGAGGCATGGCTCAGGTAGAGGCAGCTGGAATCAAGGAAATCCCTGGAGGTGTACAGGGGATATAGGAGTTTACTGAAGAAGGAAGTCAGGAGGACTAATAGTGGGTATGAGATAACCTTGTCTGAGAAGATGAGGGTGAATCCAAAGAGGTGCTTTAAGTATGTTACAGGAAAAACAGTAACTAGAGAGAGAATAAGACCCCTCAAAGACCAAAGTGGACATGTATGTGTAGTACCATAAGGGATAGGCGATGTCCTCAACAAATATTTCTCCTCTATATTTACAGTGGATAAAGACATGAATACATGGGAATTTGGGGAAATTAGTGGTGATTACTTGGGGGCAGTCCATATCACAGGAGAGGAGGTATTCGGTGCACTAGAATGTTTGAACTTGGAGAAATCTCATGGGCCTTACCAGATATATTCAAGAACACTGCAAGGGGCAAGAGAAGAATTTGTGAGGGTCCTGGCTGATAATTTTGATCATCAGTTACCACAGGTGAGATCCCAGAAGATTGAAGGATGGCAAATGTTGTGCCCTTATTAAAGAAGGACTGAAAACTAAACCCTGGGAAAGACAGACCATTCACCTTAACATCTATAGTAGGTATATTACTTGAGAAGATTCTGAGGGATAAGATGTGCATGCATTCGGAAAACAGGGTTTGATTAGGTGTTTTGTAGTAAGCAAGGTGTTTTGAATGGAAGTTCATGCCTGACGAATTTCCTAAAACTCTTTGCTGACGTGACCAGGAAGGTCGAGTAGGGCAGGCTGGTAGACGTCCAACCATGTGGTGCTGGAAAAGCACAGCAGGTAAGGCAGCATTCGTCGGGCAGCAGAATCGACATTTCTGGCATCATTCCATCATAAGGAATGTATAAAACATCGATACTCCTGCTTCTCGGATGCTGCATGACCTGCTGGGCTTTTCCAGTTGCACACTTTTTCGACTCTGATCTCCAGCATCTGCAGTGATCACTTTCTCCAAGGGTGGTGGACCCTTGGAGAAAGTGTATTTCAGTTACGCCAGAACAGGATGAAGCTTTTCAGCCCCTGGCGCATGTTATACAGTTACAGGAGGAGACCAATCAGCCCCTTGAGTCGATAGAAATAGACCCAGTTTAGATCATGCAGCAACAGTATCAGCCTATTCAGCTACTTGAAGTCAGTCACACAGTAAATGGAAGAGGCAACAATGTGACTGGACTATGGGGTATACTGGAATAACACCAAGCTATATTGCCCCTCAAGCCTACCCTTCCCTTCAGTAAGGTCAGGGCTGTTCTCTCTCGACCGCAATTTCTCTTTCATGTCCAATTCTTGGTAGCCCTCAAATCTGATGTGTCAAAATCCATTAACATCTCCCTGTGCCCCCAATCATTTCAGAAGTGTAGCTGTCTGGGATAGAGAAGCCCCAACAGTCGCTACCCTCTGAGAGAAGGAAACAGTCCCACACATACACCTTGGCCTGTTGACATGTGCAAAAGTTACGGACAGAGCGTCCAGCTGTCAACTAGATTCATTCCTACCATTGAGCAACTCGGTGGTATCCTTTATCTGTGCTCCCCACCTCACCATGCCGCCTCCTCCTACTCCCTCACCTCGCCTCTTTATCTGTACAAGCACCCCCAGTCCTGAAGAAAGGTTATACCCAAGGTGTGGACTTCTTCTCCTGATGCTGCCTGGTCTGTTGTGTTCTTTTAGCCTCCTGCATTCCAACATTTGCATTTTTCAACCAAAATCTCTTCTTGTGTAATAGGTCAGAGAGAGTGAACGAGCCGTGCCTCTTCTTATCCAATAGCTGAGATGGGCTGAATGGGGTTCTCATATTTCCATGAATCCAGATTTAGATGCCGAATGAGCTCCTTGTTTTTAGTCCTTTGGAAATGTTCAGGTTCCAGTAATACTGTTACATGTTAACAGCACGAGCTTGAATTTTGTCCAGGTTTTGATGCTTTATGTGATCCTTTCTGAGTATCCTGACTTCTGATCGAACTATGGAGGATCAGACATTGCTGAAGCAGCTGAAGGCGTTCTGTGGGAAGATCGCCCACAGAGATATCCTGGGACTGAGAAGATTGATCTTCACCAGCCATATTGTGTTCAGAATGGCACAACCAGTGGAGAGTTTACAACTGATTTCCATTAGGTTCAATTTTATTCAGTCTCGTTGACACCTTGTTCAGTCATGGGGTAAAAACAAAGACTGCAGATGCTGGAAACCAGAGTCTAGATTAGAGTGGTGGTGGAAAAGCACGGCAGGTCAGGCAGCATCTGAGGAGCAGGAAAATCGACGTTTCGGGCAAAAGCACTTCATCAGGAACAGAGGCAGTGTCCCTGCAGAGTGCAGAGATAAATGAGAGGGGGGTGGAGGTGGGGAGAAAGGAGCATACAGTACAATAGGTAAATGGGGGTGGGGTTGGAGGTGATAGGTCAGGGAGGAGAGTGGCAGAAGATAGCAAAGAGTCCAATGGGTGAATGGGGGTAGGGGTGAAGGTGCTAGGTCAGAGGAGAGGGTGGAGTGGTTAGGTGGAAAGGAGGATAGGCAGGTAGGACAGGTCATGGGGACGGTACTGAGCTGGAAGGTTGGCACTGGGGTGAAGTAGGGGAAAGGGAAATGAGGAAACTAGTGAAGTCCAAATTGAAGCCCTGGGGTTGAAGTGTTCTGAGGCAGAAGATCAGGCGATCTTCCTCCAGGAGTCTGATGGTGAGGGAGCGGCTGTAGGACGCCCAGGACCTGCATGTCCTCGGCAGAGTGGGAGGGGGAGTTGAAATGTTGGGCCACAGGGCGGTGTGGTTGATTGTTGCGGGTGTCCCAGGGATGTTCCCTAAAGCGCTCTGCTAGGAGGCGTCCAGTCTCCCCAATGTAGAGGAGACCGCTTCGGGAGCAACGAATGCAATAAATGATACATGTGGATGTGCAGATAAAACTTCGTTGGACATGCAAGATTCCTTTAGGGTGTTTGATGGAGATGAGAGAGGAGGTATGGGTGCAGATGGCGGGGGGTCGGGGGTGCCAGGAAGGAAGGGTGGGTTGTTGGGGTCCTAGACCTGACCAGGTAGTCACGGAGGGAACGGTCTTTGCGGAAAGTGGAAATGGCTGAGGAGGGAAATATATCCCCGGTGGTGGGGTCCGTTTGGAGCTGACGGAAATGTTGTCGGATGATTTGGTATATGTGAAGTTTGGTAGGGTGGAAGGTGAGCACCGGGGGTTCTGTCCTTGTTACAGTTAGAGGGATGGAGTTTGAGGGTGGAGGTGCGGGATGTGGATGAGATGTGTTTGAAGGCATCTTCAAACACGTGGGAAGGAAAATTGCAGTCTATAAATAAGGAGGCCATCTGATGCGTTCTGTGGTGGAACTGGTCCTCCTGGGAGCAGATACGGTGGAGGCAGAGGAATTGCGAATGCGAGATGGATTTTTTGCAGCAGTTAGGGCTATGAGACTCGTTTGGTTTGGGAAACGTAGTTCTGTGGAAATGTTCAGGTAGCTATGGCAAGTCCAGGAAGGGGAGGGAGGTGTCAGAGATGGTCCAGGTAAATTTAAGGTCAGGGTGGAATGTTTTGGTTAAGTTGATGAATTGCTCAACTTCCTCGCGAGAGCACGAGATGGCACCAGTGCAGACATCAAAATAGCGGAGGAAGAGGTGGTGAGTGGTGCCGGTGTAATTACGGAAGATGATCTGTTCTACATCGCCAACAAAGCGATAGGCATAGCTGGGGCCCATACGGGGCCCATGGTTGCCCCTTTCGTCTGGAGGAAGTGGGAGGATTCATGAGAAATAGTTAAGGGTGAGGACCAGTTCAGCCAAACGAATGAGAGTGTCGGTGAAAGGGTACGGTTGGGGACGTCGGGAGAGGACAAAACGGAGGGCTTGGAGGCCCTGGTAATGGCGGATGGAGGTGTAGAATGATTGGATATCCATGGTGAAGATGAGGCGTTGGGGGCCAGGGAAACGGAACTCTTCGAGGAGGTGGAGGGCGTGGGTGGTATCTTGAATGTATGTGGGCAGTTTCTGGACTAGGGAGGAGAGGACAGTGTCCAGGTAGGTAGAGATAAGTTCAGTGGGACAGGAGCATGCTGAGACAATGGGTCAGCCAGAGTGATCAGGTTTGTGGATCTTGGGAAGGAGGTAGAAACGGGCGGTGCTGGGTTCCTGGACTATGAGGTTGGAAGCTGTGGGTGGTAAATCTCCTCCTGAGTGATGAGGTTCTGTATGGTCTGGGAGATGATGGTTTGCTTTTGGGGGTGTGGATGAGGTCGAGGGAGCAGTAGGAGGATGTGGCTTCGAGATAGAGTCTGGCTTCAGCAGTGTAAAGGTCAGTGCGCCAAACTACCACTGAATCCCCTTTATCTGCTGGCTTGATGGTGAGGTTTGGTTTGGAGCAGGGGGAGTGGAGGACTGTGCGTTGTGAGGGTGAGAGGTTGGAGTGGGGGAAGGTGTAGACAGGTTAAGATGGTTAATGTCTTGGCGGAAGTTGGATATGAAGACATCAAGGGCCGGTAATAGACCAGCACGCGGTGTCCAGGTGGATGGAGTGTGAAATAGGAGGATGTCATTGATGCCACAAAACGACAAACAAACGAAGTAGAGACTGCAAAGACAGACTACTCCATGTTGTTCCTCCTAGCTCCCTTGATAATGGTTCACGTGCTTTACATTAACGTGGTTTCCTGATGGTAAGGAGACACACAGGATGGTTTGTGCGATGTCTCAAGAAAGCATCTTCCATCCCTGAGAAGACAGACTAATCTTCTGCACGGATGTTAGAAGTTTTTGAGAATGGCCAACTCTATCAGTGTGTGGCTGCTGACAGTTTTGTGAACAACATGATGCTCAGTGCAGGGTCTCACTCCAACTGTACATTCAGGCGGTGAGAGTTTGTTCAGAGCATGGAGCTCTCACTCAAACAACATGGGGAATCCACACAGATATGTAAACTATCATAGAGTAATAGAGTTCAACAGCCCTTTAGCCCAAACTGGCCCATTCCGACTAAAATGTTAATCCGTGCTAATTCCATTCCCTGCATTTGGCCCATATCGTTCTAAACGTTTCCGATCATAAAATTGTCCAAATGTGAAAATAGGTATTGCGGGAAACACGTTATATTTCACGATATCAATGTTTTGTTTTGGAAATAATGAATGTTGGTTAATAATACTCAAGTTATATTACAAACACCTTTTATTCTTCTGTCGCATTACAAGTTAAACACTCATTTCCTTCACAATCTCCCCATGGTACCATCACCGCACGGATAGACTGGTGTAACACCTTTACATTATCTCACTGGGGCAACAACATCATTCCTCAAAAAGGGGATACAATCTGTTCACAGTGCCCCAAATACGGTCTCAATATCACTCTACAACTTCAATAAAGTGTCTTCACGCTTACACTTTCATCATTTTTTCAAAGAAGGACAGCACACATTTACTGCGCTGATTACTTACTGCTCAGTATGAATTCTGTCAGTGGCTCATGAAAAAGAACATCCAGCTCCTTTTCACTTCGAGCACTTCCCATCATCTCGCCTTCTCATAAATACAAAATGAGAAGGATGGTATGTTTTGCCAAATCATTTCATTGCCGTGCAAAGCGCTGTGCTTTAAGCACAGCCACGCCGACAGCACAGCGCTATTGCCATGGAGATGGTTGAAGATGCTGAGGTGGTGATGGCCTAGCTGTGTTATCTCTGGAATATTAACCCAGGGGCACAGGTGATGACCCTGACCCCGGATTTGAATCTCTTCACGGCAAATGTTGGAATTTGAATTCAATAATAGATCAGGAAATGGGAATCAAATGAAACAATGAAACCGCTGCATTTGTCCGACCTGGCACACTCATGCCCTTCAGGGACGAAAATCTACCATCTTCACCTGGTTGGTCTTACATGTGACTCCAGATCCATGGCACTGTGGTTAACACAAAATTGCAATTTGTAATGGCCAAGCCAGCCACACTGTTACATCAAAGTCTACAAAGAAATGAAACCGGATGGATCTTGGCACTGACTACTTACAGCCCATGGACTGCAGTGCGTCAGGAAGTCAGCTCACAAATACCTTCTCAGGACAATGAGGAAAGGAAATTAATTACTGGGCCAGCATCCTATTAATGAATAAAGGAAGATGATCACACTCACGGAAGAGAGACAAAGGGACATAACTCACTTCAAACCGGGACTTTGATTTACACCTTTCACGGGCATGAATTTCTCTCATATGGGAACAGGAGAAAAATAAATAAGATTAATCTGGATTTTTATTTCCATTCCAGCTGATCATCAACAATCCCTTCTTTTTTGGCTTCCTTTCTATCTCTCTCTTTCTCTATCTATTCAACTCCCTCCTTCTCCCCTTCACAACAGACATCCCTGTCACCAACGTAAGTCACACTATTTCCCAGTTGCGTTCAGTTTTGATGTATGGGTCGTTGGACTCGAAATATCACTTCTATTTTTCTCTCGATCTGAGGCTGTCAAATCTCTTCAGTTTCTCTGGCACTTCCTCGATCTTTTTGTTTCTGATCTCGAGCATCATTCTTTGTTTTTTTTTCAACCTTTCATGTTGTAATCACTGGCAAGGGCAGCACTTGTTGACCTCAGTAAATGCCTTTCACTGTGAGGTAATTCCTAAAGGCAGTTGGTCTGACGTCAGTCTTAATCCAGATCAGATAATAGTGCTGGATATCTGTAACAACGGACAACAGTGAAATAGATAAACTTATTGACGAAGTACTGGTGGGATTATATAAGCAAAATTCGCTTTTATTTCCTGTTCCTGTCATTTGAATTTAAGTTCTGTCATTCTCTGAAATACGATTTGAAACAGTGTCTTGAATGTAGTACCCTGGGCCAGTGAATTACGTGAACAGCGACATTACTACTCTGACAGAGTATCCTTCTCATGAATTTACTTCACAGACAAGAACAAGATTGTCATGGAAACATTTGTAACGGAAAGAGTGATTAGAAGAGAAATGGATCCATAAAGTCTGAATTTTACCAAGATATAGATAATGCTTTATTTAGCACAAGCACTGACGTCAAGATGGGGTCTGGGGATATCATGGAGCTGGTCGTGGATAGCTTTGGTGATGGAGAGAATACCAAGACATAAATCAATTCAGGGCAAATAGGTATTTCAGGATTGTGAACAATCTTGTTCTCAGATGTTTGTGAGGGCGGGGGTGCGGGCGGTTCTGAAATTTGTGGACAATGAATGGATTTGCATTTGAAACTGAAGACAGAAGTTTCGATCTTTACTAAATATAGATAACAGAAATATCACCGAAGTTCGCCATGGCTTGATAGATTGATAGAGATGGGGAGACTTACCAGGAACGCCAACAATAGCGAGCATGGGATGGTAACCAGCCTGAATAATCAGCAGTACACCATTTATCCGATATGGTAATATGTGCCAAAACCAGGAAATAAGGTAAAGACCCCAGGACAAACTCCTGTCCATTGTTCCAGCATTCCATTCTATTTTTCTTAGATTCTGAACCGCTGGTTCGACATTCTAGTCTACTGTCCTCAGGCTCTGATCCATTGTTGGAACATCCCAGTCTGTTATTCTCAGATTATGATCCATTGTTGGAACATTCCAGTCTACGGTACTCAGATTCTGATCTCTCCTCTCCCTGCCTCTGCTGCAGTTGATCCCCGTTAGTGCTGGAGGTGATGCATCCGCAGCTATATTGGGATAAAGTATTGCAAGAAGCCCTTTGCATATATAAGGGGAAAGTCATCCAGTGACATAATTAGGTTTCATGAAGACTGGCATCAATTACAGTCACTGAACAAACAGATCCAGTTAACTCCTTTTAGTATGCTACCTTCAGTTCACAATAACAATTGGATTGAATTGAATGTTGACATGGCTGGCTAATGGTCACATCTCCCATCAGCAATTACTGTCGTGAAGTTAGTTGTGAAGGAAAATGATGAATGCTTTCTTGTCGCAGGCTCGATGCTTCTGCTGTACCATTTACAATACTGTAACTGCCTGAATGGTCCACCATGACCACCCAAAATAAACACAATCGAGATATTGTTAACATGCTGATTTCGCCTCGACTAGCAACAGATTTTCAGTGGGCATAGTTGCCCTGAATATGCATAGGAAGTGCGAATCTGTATGGAAATTCCTCTCGTTGCTTTAATAAGATAATGTTGAATCTTCAACACACAATACGATTAAGCACTTTTTTCTGTAAACTCACGAACACCTTAATACACTTTATTGACTTCAAAGCAGTAAGACTTACATTTTTGAATTCAGTCCAAGGCCAAATGTGGAATGTTGTCTCGAAACCAGTCCTTGATGGTCCTTGATTTCTTTAAAGAGGCTGTAAGCGACCCAAGATTCTGATATGTCAGAATTTTGAAAGGTTCGTTGGTGCCCTTTTGTTTATACCTAACGGATAATGCCTCATCCAGAAGCCTTTCATGTCTTAAAAAGAAACCTGTATAATCAAGAGGACGTAGCCAGCTCCCTAGCTGGACAGGTTGAATCAGTTCTGGGGTTAGTTGAGTCAGGGTCACTGGACGCTCTCTGCCTCCTTCTGCGCTCCTGACTTTGTAACCTGTCAGCAGTTGTGTCAGTTTTAAGACCATAAGACCATAAGACATAGTAGTGGAAGTAAGGCCATTCGGCCCATCGAGTCCACTCCGCCATTCAATCATGGCTGATAGGCATTTCAACTCCACTTACCCACATTCTCCCCGTAGCCCTTAATTCCTTGTGACATCAAGAATCTGTCAATCTCTGCCTTGAAGACATTTAGCGTCCCGGCCTCCACTGCACTCTGCGGTAATGAATTCCACAGGCCAACCACTCTCTGGCTGAAGAACTGTCTCCGCATTTCTGTTCTGAATTGACCCCCTCTAATTCTAAGGCTGTGTCGATGTGTCCGAGTCTCCTCGCCTAAAGCAAGCAATTTCCTAGCGTCTACCCTTTCCAAGCCATGTATTATCTTGTAAGTTTCTATTAAATCTCCCCTTAATCTTCTAAACTCCAATTAATACAATCCCAGGATCCTCAGTCATTCCTTGTATGTCAGACCTATCATTCCAGGGATCATCCATGTGAATCTCCGCGGGACACGCTCCAGTGCCAGTATGTCCTTCCTGAGGTGTGAGGACCAAAACTGGACACAGTACTCCAAATGGGGCCTGAACAGAGCTTTATAAAGTCTCAGTAGCACAACTGAGCTTTTATATTCCAACCCTCTTCAGATAAATGACAACATTGCATTCGCTTTCTTAATTGCGGACACAACCTGTATGTATGCCTTTAGAGAATCCTGGACTAGCACTCCTAGATCCCTCTGTACTTTGGCTTTACGAATTTTCTCACCGTTTAGAAAGTAGTCCATGCTTTTATTCTTTTTTCCAAAGTGCAAGACCTCGCATTTGCTCGCATTGAATTCCATCAGCCATTTCCTGGACCACTCTCCCAAACTGTCTAGATCCTTCTGCAGCCTCCACACTTCCTCAGTACTACCTGCTTGTCCACCTAACTTCGTGTCATCGGCAAACTTCGCTAGAATGCCCCCAGTCCCTTCATCCAGATCATTAATATATAACGTGAACAGTTGTGGCCCCAACACTGAACACTGTGGGACACCGATTGTCATCAAGTTTTACACTTGGTGCTGAGGGATTAGTTTATTGGGGTTGTTGCAAGAATTCTGGAACAGCATCCTTAAGTCGGAATAGTCAGTTACGTTACGTTATTCAGGTATTCTATTTATGGTTCCTTATGTTTCATTTGGTAAATTGGTAAATAAACGTTATGTGTTTAAAACTCGTGCCAGAGGCCTGCAGACAATGTTTCAGGATTCTAAGGAGGGATCCTGGCCAAATTCATGTTGAGTTTGAAAGGATCAAACAAAGTAATTTTGAGAGATGGATAAGAGCTTTAAAAAGAGAGCAAACCTATGATGCTCTTCGAGAAACAATTAAATTGGAGGAGTTCAAAAATTCACGATGTGATATAGTGCAATCTCATTTGGAAGACTGGCCGCTGAAGTGGATGAAATTTATGACTAGTGATTAATGATTATAAAACTTGCTTTGGCTTCCAGAATCAATTTCAGTCCATGATGGATAGAAACAGGGGCAAAGAAAAATCCTCACGTAGAAAGGGAAAGGTAGATCTCGGTGAAGATCGAAATGATAACTTCCCACAGGGTAAAAAGGAAATACTTGAAGGAGACAAAGAAGTTAACAAGCTATGATATTTCATCGCAACAAATTTGGACACATGAAATCACTGTGTTGGTGGGTTCAGGGAAAAAAAACACAGACGCAGGAAAACGGGACAAACCTGTGAGTTTTGTAGGAGTGGTAACAGAAAGCACAGTGGAAGCTAGAAACCTGCATCAGAGTATACAAACTGATCGGAGGTTTGTTAAGGAGGAAGTGACAGATCTGCTCAGAAAATATACCTGCAAAGTGAAAGTTTATTCACATAGGGCAGGTAAAGAGGAGGCAATATTAAGGGACACGGTATCCTCTCAGTCTATGCTTCTGAAAGATGAGAAGATATGTACTCTTGAAGAACTATTTCCAGAAAATGTACTGCTAAAGGGAATTCATCTTGAGACAAAAAGTGCAACATTTTGTAAAGTGAGGATAACACATTCAGAAACGTGTGGAGCAATTGTGGGGGGGGGGGGTATTGGGCAAACTCTCAGCTCCAGGAATGCAATTTATCCTTGCGGAAAATATAGCTGATTCACCGGTAGGAGTCCTGCCTACTCTGGTTGAAGAGCCAGTGGAGACGCAGGTAAATGAAGCAATGCAGGAGTCTTATCCTGGAAACTTTCCTGATTGTGGGGTAACAAGTTCCCAGTGTCACCAGTTCAAACAGGCAACATCAACAACGTAAAGATAAGGCAGCTTAAGTGGCATTAACGGAGAATTTGTTCCATCAGATAGTTGAGACAAAACAGGAGCAAGTAGGAGATCATGCATGTATTTTGAGTTCAGCTAAACTAATGGAGTCACAGCAGAAAGATAAAAGATTAAACCAGTTGCATCAAGAAGGATATACGTTAGGAATTTTGAATGTATCCCTGAGTGTCATTACCTAAAATGATGTCCAGATAAGGAAATGGAGACAATCACACAGTCAAAGAGATGAGAAATGGGAATCGATTCATCATATCATTTTGCCAATGATGTATAGAAAGGATGTGATGCGAAACGTGCATGAGCTACCAACTAGAAGACATGTAGGAGTGACGAAAACACAGAGTGAAATACAGTGACATTTTACTGGCCTGGACTGCAACAGGATGTAGTTGAATTTTGCCAGACGTGTCATACAAGTCAGATATTTGGAAAAACACAGGCGATAATAAAACCTGGACCTTTCTTAACTATTATGGCATTTGAGGCACCTTATACAAGAGTCTTAATTGTTAGGAAAGGCCCCGAATATGCACAAAAAGTGGGCACTAATATTTGTAAACAATAATGGATGCATCGACACGATTTCCAGAGGCAACTCCAAGATGCAATATCATAGCTAAAAGAATTCCAGAGGAATTAACCCTTTGTAAAATAGGTAAGGACCACCAATAGAGCTACAGTGAGAATTAGTGTTCAAAGAACATATATAAATTACTCACGATAATGTCTTAGGGATAAAACAATTCAAATCTACTACGTACTATCCAAAAGTACAGGGAGCGCGATAAAGGTAACATTAAACATTATAGATCATGTTGAGGGCTTATGATCAGGATTATCCAGATGATTCAATTTAGGACTCTCCATTTGTGCTTTTTGTAATCAGGGATGCACCAAATTAACAGAGCAAATTCAATCTATTTGAATCAGTTTTTGAGCCATTAAAATTGTATAAGGAGAAAGTAGTAAATCAGAATACAAAGGTCACACTTCTGGATTTTGTCTAAAATTTTTAGGAACGATTAATAGCGCTGGGGAATTGGCTGGACAGCATTTAAAACTATTGCAGCATGCATTAAAACAGGAAGCGGACAAGACATTTAAAATTTGCAAATTTTCTATCGGGGATAAATTATTACTGTTGCTTACAGTGATAGGTGAACCTTGAAATGCAAGGTTTAGTGGACCTTGTAAAATAAAAAGGATATTGAGTGGGGGTAATTACTTGATAAGGACTCCAGACAGAAAGCCATCTTGTAGCGGATGTCATGTGAATATGCTCAAAAGGTATTTTGAAAGGGAAGCAAAGAAAGCAAGGGGAGAAGGTGTGAATGCTTATGGCATTCCTTAAATAATGTGGACAATGAGGTAGTTGTCTAAAATTGGGATAAATTATTGCGTTACTTTTCTGAGAAAAATTGTAATGACTAGAAAGAGTTATTACTATTACATGGGAAGATAAGCAGAAATTAACTTAGACGTATTAACCCAATTGTGCGTAATATAGCTGTAGGAGATGCTGTTATGAGTAAGCAACATCCTTACATGCATAATCTTCTAAAGTTTGCACAGGTTCAGAAGGAGATTGACTGCATGCTCTAAGATGACATATCAACGTGCGTTACATAGTCATGGTGCCAAAGCCAAATGGTACCCAACGGTTATGTGTGGACTATTGGAAAGTCAATGCGGTTAAAAGGGTTGATCTATGCCGAGTTCCGCAATTGGAAGACTGTGTTGAAAATGTGGGACAGGCAACTTACATTTAATGTGAAAAACATGCTGGCCACAGTTCAGGGGCTAACCAATAAGTTACCAGATTATCCAATGTGTGGTGTGCATTGATGACGTGGTGAATTTTAATCAGTCATGGAAGGAATATTTATAGCATTTATCGGATTTGTTTAATTGGCTTCGGAAGGCAGGCTTGGTGGTAAATCTGGCAAAAATTGAATTTGCCAAAGCACAAATCACCTTCCTGGGCCATGTTATTGGACATAGATAAACGGTGTCATGGGATGTAAAAGTGAAGGCAATTGGGGAATTTCCCATACCGTTGACAAAAGGAGCAGTACTATGGTTCCTGGAATTGTTTAGATTTTATCGAAAGTTTGTGCCTCATTTTCGCAATGTGACTGCTCCACTCACTGAATTATTGAAGAACGACGAGCGGTTTCAGTGGACAGAGGACTGTCAAAAGGCATTTGACGGCATGAAAGATGTATTAACCACTGCCCCACTATCAGCCACACCTGATTACGCAAAGCCATTCATGGTGGCTTTAAATGTGAGTGATGTGGGTGTCCGTGCTGGAGTCCTGCAGGAAAACGACGAGAAGACAGAAAGACCTATAAGCATTTCTCCGAGAAGTTGAATGCTCAATGGTAGAAATATTCAACAGTTGAGAAAGTGACTGTGAGCTTTGTTTTGGCACTATAACGTTTCAGTATTTATATTAGCAGCAACACATCTGAGACAACCACTTACATTGATCATAAACCATTGACGTTTTTGGAGAAATTTAAGTACAAAGATGCGAGACTGTTGTGCTGGAGTCTGTTGGTGCAGCCATTCAATTAGAAAATTGTGCATGTAGCAGATCTTGAAAACATGATTGTTGATGTATTGTCAATACTTGAATGACAGATTGAGGCACTCAGTGATGGGATAATCACACACTGAATCCGAATGGAGTTGTGCATTTTTGCATGTTTATAGTAAATGTATGTACATCCGTATTTTAATGTACTAACCACAATTTCTTTTTTTTTGGGGAGGGGGGAGGGGTTGAAACCTGAAGACATCTTTGGATATTGGTGATTCAGTTTGATATCAGGGGAGTTGTCACAAAGGTAGTCACTTTACAAGGTTATGTTGTTCTTGAACTGTTTTCTAACCATCACAAAGTTCCAACATGTCTCAATTTTGAATGCTTCATTACGGTGCTTTGGTTTTCACCTAACAAATAATACCTCGGAGAGAAGGCTTTCAAGTCTCCAAGAAAAAGAAAAAACTTGTGTAATCAAGGGGATGTGGCCAGTTCTGCCGCTGCACAGGTCAGTACAGTTCGAGGGTTAGTTGAGTCAGGATCATGATTGAAACTAGACGCTCTCCTCCTTCGCCCTCTGACTTTGTAATCTTTGTAAGCTTTTTCTGTGTATGTTTTACTTTTTGTGTTCAGGAGTTTGTTTATGTGGTTATTGCAAGTAATGTGGAACAATATCATTAAGTTGTGTCAGCCTGTCAAGTTCGGATAGGATGAATTATTCAGGGACTGTATTTTCAGTTCGTTGTGTTTCATTCCTTACTTTTGTAATTAAATTCTGTTTGTTTAAACGTCGGCAGTCGGACCAGCTAATTCAGTCTGGGAATATCCACCATACACTTACCTTCAAGAAACAACAATATTGCGGTCTGGCGTATTTGCTTAAAAATGTTTTGAGGCGTCGGGCCTGCTCTATTTCAAAGTACCAAAACCTAGTTCATTAAATGTCATGAATTTATGTGTATGGGAAGGAATGAATATTATATTGGCTATGAGACAGTAAGGACTGGGGCCAGAGGATGAAGAGCCCTGAAGGGAGTACAGTAACTCACAGTCATGAGTCTTCAACCATCACTATTTGTGACAAATGGAATGAAATGAAATGCAGAGCAAGAGAACAGATGACCTTTCGTACATGGAATGCTGAACGACAATGTAAACAGAACAGGTCATCTTTTAATGCAATGTGCAGAATTATATTTTATATAGATACTGTTTAATCACAGGTTATCCAGGTTGTTAAGATTGTTTATATCTGGACGGGATATTCAGAAATAAAATCAGACATAGATAGCAAACTGTAATGAGTTACAGTGAGTTGCAGCAGAGTTAGGGTGAGGATACAGCTCATACCGAGCTGGTACAGAGATGATGGGCTGCATGACAACCATAGAGTCATAGAGATGTACAGCATGGAAACAGACCCTTCGACCCAACCCGTCCATGCCGACCAGATATCCCAACCCAATCTAGTCCCACCTGCCAACACCCGGCCCATATCCCTCCAAACTCTTCCTATTCATATACACATCCAAATGACTCTTAAATGTTGCAATTGTAGCAGCCTCCACCACATCCTCTGGCAGCTCATTCCATACACGTCCCTCTGCACGAACAAGTTGCCCCTCAGGTCACTTTAATATCTTTCTCCTCTCACCCTAAACCTATGCCCTCTAGTTCTGGACTCCCCGACCCCAGGGGAAACACTTTGACTATATATCCTATCCATTCCCTTCATAATTTTTTATACTTCTATATGTTTTCCCCTCAGCCTATGACGCTTCAGGGAAAATTGCCCCAGCCTGTTCAGCCTCTCCCTGTAGCTCAGATCCTCCAATCCTCGCAACGTCCTTGGGAATCTTTTCTGAACCTTTTCCATTTTCACAACATCTTTATGATAGGAAGGTGCCGGGAAATGCATGCAATACTCCAACAGTGCCCTCACCAATGTCCAATTATTCAGAGAAACATATTGAAAATAGTCAGCGACTGAGGAGACAATGTGAATCATAAAACGCAAAATGCCATGATTAATGAACTATACCTCTTTTTTCTTCGAGTGTAGCTGTCTCTCAAAGGCCTTTTAAATCAAAACCAATTTCATGAAATCCACGCATTTATTTGCGGAACTTAAAGAAGAATCAGAATCTAGTGTAATACATGCGTCACTGGCACAAGTAATGGGAACAGGAATGGAGCATATTTTCCAAATATAACCGGGTTCAGCATCTAGACCAATAAAAAAAAGAAAAATATTAGAGATAGTGGAAATCTGAAATATAAATGAAAAATGATGGAGAAATGCAACAGATGATGCAGGATCTGGGCAGAGACACAGAGTTTACATATCCAGTCTTATATGAACATTTTCTGAACAAGTCATTTTGGACTCAAAAAAAGTTAATTCCGTTTTTCTCTGCCCTGATACTGCCAGATTTGTGGGGTTTCTCTCCAGCAATTTCAATTGGTGTAATGGCAGGAGACAGAGAGTAATGGTGGGCGGTTATGTTTCGGACTGAAGGCTTGTGGCCAGCAGTGGTCCACAGTGGGAGGTTCTGGGTGTTCATTGTTTGTCATTCATGTACATGATTTGCGTGATAATATCGAAGGTAAGGTTAGTAAGTTTGCAGATGACACCAAAACTGGTGGCACATTGGACAAATCGCGTTCAAGCTGGATGAATATGAGGTGCACTCAATTTTGTTTGTTTGTTGCTGTCTAGTGAACCAGGAATGGACTTTTATTCCCCATCTCGTGGGGATCATCTACATATTGATGGGGAAAATGTTCGTGAACACATTTGACAAATGTTTCACCATCCAACCATATAATACAGTGGTAGTCCAAATCAATTTTATGAAAATTAAAATCCGCCATTATAACAACCTTATTAAGCTTACATATATCCGAGATCTCCCTACATGTTTGTTTCTCAATTTCTTTCTTATTGTTGGAGAGCATTCGGTACAATACCATTGACGTGCTCTTTACTTTCTTATTTTTAATTTCTACCAATATAATTTCACTGGACGATTTGTCACAACTGCGCATTTAGTGCAATCTCTTCAAGCAGATCTTTGCTTTCTTATTTTTAATGCTACCCGCATGTTTTAACTGGATGTATTTTTAGAAATATCTTTCTCAGTTGCAGCATTAATTTATTCCTTCATCAAAAAGGGCGGACCTCCCCTCAAAGCCAACTTCATGATTTTTCTATCCTTTGTGTGACACTTAACGCCTGGAACATTGAATTGTCAGTTTTGAACATCTCTCAGGAGAAAGTGAGGACTTCAGATGCTGGAGATTGGAGTCGAGAATGTGGGGCTGGAAAAGTAAGCAGGTCAGGCAGCATCTGAGAAGCAGGAAAATCGCCGTTGCAGGCAAATGTCCTTAATCGGCTTATTCCTGCTGAGGGGCTTTTGCCAAAACGTTGATTTTCCTGATTCTCACATGCTGCCTGTCCTGCTATGCTTTCCCAGCACTACACTCTCGAATTGAACATCTCTCAACCAACTTTCTGTAATAAATATGATGTCCCAGTCCCCCAGTCCCATGTTCTTAAACAAACTCTGAATTCATCAGCCTTCCCTGTAAGACCCCTGACATGTAAATAAATGCAATTGAGTGCTTCACAATTACTGTATACTCTTGACTCTCTCGTCTTTCTTTTCTAATTGACATGCTATCCTCACATTCATAAACTTCTCCATCCATACTAAAATTTGTTATGCTACTTGGAATATCCCTCTTGCTGTCTCTATCCATATAAAGTCTCCCTACATAGAATGAGCAAATCTCTCTGCGAAGATATTGGTTGCTTTCCAGTTTAGATTAGACCATTCCTTTCTGAACAGGTCTTTTCTATTCTAAAATAGGTTCCTATTTCCCAAAAATTGAAATCCCTCATCGACTTAATAGTTCTTCAGCCATTGATTTATCTCCGTTAACCTTACGTTCCTTGCCGGTTGGGGTTGGCATTGGGAGTAAATCAGAAATAACCACTTCTAAAGTTTTATTTTTAATCTTCGAACTCCACTCTTAAATTCATTCTGTACTGCTTTAACCTTTCCCTAAAATATCATTCTTATCACTATGTGCAATAATTTCCGGCTACTCAATTTCACCGGTCACAATGTGCTTGAAAAGTTTAGAGATGTTCTTAATCCTAGCACAGGGAAAGCAACAAACCATCCTAAATCTATGGTCACTGCCATAGAATCTTCTGTTGTTGCCCCTGACAGAAGAGCTCACTGCAGCAATAATTCTACTAAATCTTGTCAAACGCTGCCGAACATAAGAATCAATCCAAGTGTCCAATAACTGATGACTCTTCCATTTTCCTCAGAGACACAATTCCCTCCAGCAGTTCTAAAAACTGAAAATCATTTGACAGTGGTATAGCCACAAGAGAATTTTGAACTATATTCCTAACTTTTCTGACTGACATAAATCTACCTCACTGATTTGCTGGATTTTTTTAAAATCTACCAGCCATTCTCTCTGTCCCTTAAATGTGACCTTAAAAGCAAGATTTCCTTTTACTACACATTATGTTACCTTTCATTAACTACAGACAATGTAAAAATGTATACTTATACGTTTCAAACACACAAAAAAATAAAATCAATCATTCAGCTAATTAAATCAATAAAAGTAGTCCCCTTCAAGAAATTCTGAGAGGATAAGTCTTCTCCGGACCTGAGCATGTGTAGTACTCTCCGGAATGAAGGGACGACTCCTTTGTTTAAAAAAAAATGATTAACTTTTCAAAACTAAAATATCTATTGCTGTGTAATAAAAGAAACATTTTAGAACATAGAACATAGAAAAATACAGCGCAGTACAGACCCTACGGCCGTCGATGTTGTGCCGATCCAAGCCCACCTAACCTACACTAGCCCACTTTCCTCCATATGCCTATCCAATGCCCGTTTAAATGCCCATAAAGAGGGAGAGTCCACCACTGTTACTGGCAGGGCATTCCATGAACTCACGACTCGCTGAGTAAAGAATCCACCCCTAACATCTGTCCTATACCTACCACCCCTTAATTTAAATCTATGCCCCCTCGTAATATCTGACTCCATACGTGGAAAAAGGTTCTCATGGTCAACCCTATCTAAATCTCTAATCATTTTGTACACCTCTATCAAGTCACCCCTAAACCTTCTATTCTCCAATGAAAATAGCCTCAATTGCCTCAGCCTTTCCTCATACGATCTTCCTACCATACCAGGCAACATCCTGGTAAACATCCTCTGCACCCGTTCCAGTGCCTCCACATCCTTCCTATACCAAAACTGCACACAATACTCCAGAAGCGGCCGCACCAGAGTCTTATACAACTGCAACATGATCTCAGGACTCCGGAACTCAATTCCTGTTCCAATAAAAGCCAGTACACCATATGCCTTCTTCACAGCACTATTTACCTGGGTGGCAACTTTCAGAGATCTGTGTACATGGACACCAAGATCCCTCTGCTCATCCACCATTAGCCCAGTACTCCATCTTCTTGTTACCCTTACCAAAGTGAATGCACACTTAGCGACATTGAACTCCATTTGCCACCTATCTGCCCAGCTCTGCAGCTTATCTATATCCCGCTGTAACCTGCCACATCCTTCCTCACTGTCAACAACTCCACCGACTTTCGTATCATCCACAAACTTGCTCAGCCAACCTTCTAGCCCCTCCTCCAGGTCATGTATAAAAATTACAAACAGCAATGGTCCCAAAACAAATCCTTGCGGAACACCGCTGGTAACTGCACTCCAAGATGAACCTTTACCATCAACTACTACCCTCTGTCTTCTTGCAGCCAGCCAATTCCTAATCCAAAACTCCAACTCCCCCTCAATGCCATACCTCCGAATTTTTTGAAGTAGCCTACCATGGGGAACCTTATCAAACGCCTTACTAAAATCCATGTAAACCAAATCAACCGCTTTAGCCTCGTCCACCTCCTTAGTCTCCTTCTCAAAGAATTCAATAAGGTTTGTGAGGCACGACCGGCCCTTCACAAAACCATGTTGACTATCCTTGATCACATTATTCCTATCCAGATGTCCATAAATCCTCTCCCTTACAATTCTCTCTAAGACTTTGCCCACAACAGAGGTAAGACTCACCGGCCTATAGTTATAGACATTTCTTTTGTTTTTTTTGTAAACCACCTTAAAAAGATATTTTTAAAAAAATATTCGTTTGAAAGAAAGTAATGAATTGTTCTACGGTTTTTTTGCTTCTGAATGCTAACAAAACAAAATAGAAAAAATGTCAAATTATTAAACTATGATAACCATATTAACTGCGAAAAATGCTACATGAAATATTTGACTGCCTGCAATCCCAGGAGCAGCTGTAAGATCCATGCTGCTCTAAGAACATTTTTTGGACCTGTTTTTACAATATGAAGAAAAGTGGGCATATGTTTTAATAATTTGTTTCCAATTCAAGGTGACTTACGATATAACTTGATCTCCTACCATGAGGCTATATCTGTAGAAGTTAATTGAATCTTTCTCATCACCTCTCTAGCTCTTTCAAACAAAATTATGAATCTGTGTCCATCGTACAAACGGAAAGTTCCTTCAGCTCTGACTGTTGCAGGGAACGATAGAAAGAACATTATCGAGGTCCACATAAAACACAAATGCTGCAGTGAAAACCACCTAAACCTAATCCAATATTAATTACTTACAAGCCTTATGAATAAAACATACAGAGGCGTTTAGTATAAATGGCGAATTGCACTCCATGTCCAAAATAAAATTTGTGCAAAATAAGAAAAAAACTCAACTGCATCACGCTGTAAATTCATCGAAATAGAAAAAAAAAACAAGAGAATGGAATTCTCAATTCTTTTCCTGTGAACTACATCTGGAGAACACGAAAAACATCAAGGCTAAATAGTGAACTTCATAAAAGATGACGATAAGAATTGGAGGGATGAAGTTTGGGGGAAATGATAAATAATGTCGTTGATGACACAAAGATGAGATGGTGATTCACAGTCAGAAAGAACGAGTGAGGGTGCAGGAGGGTATAAACCTATTGTTCAGATGGCCAGAAAAATCGCTGATGAAATTTTATACTGATAACTGTGACACATTTCAGAAGTAACACGACAGGAGAGTACTCAAGCTGAAGGGAGGCTCGATTTATTTGATTTTACTTTTAAAAAAAGAAGGATCAGGTGTGCTCCCAATGGAGGTGTTTAACAGCATGGGGTGGGGGGCGGGGGGAGGTTGTATGGATAGGGTGAAGAGAGAACAGCTTTTCCCCTTACTCCGAGGCTCAATAATGAAGAGACACACTGTAACTACAAAGCGAAACTGGTCTCATCATTAATGTGCAAACTGTAGAAAAACTTTCTGATTTCTAAACGTGTTTGGTTTTAAAATATTTCAATATTTATATTGCCTCTCGAAAAATACATTGTTTTTCCATTCAACTCGCCAACGTTCACAAAAACAGGCACATTTTTCCAACTATGATCCAATCTCCAATAATTATCCGCTCCACTAACAAGCACAGACCTCTTTAAATTACTTATATCCTCTTCACATTTTCCTTTTCTAACCATTTCAATGCTTGTGTTCTCCCATGAAATATTCAAAATATTGTTCATAAGGCGGAGATAATGGAAACTTTCCAAAAATGTTGATAATTTAATATTTTTACTTAATATCTAAACTATAAAGTTGCAACAATGCTGAAGTGTTTTGTTGTCCAGTCACCCATTTCTCAGACTGCAGTTTCATTTAGCCATTAAATCTAAAAGGATTTGCCAAATCTTTACTTCCAATCTATATGGACATTTGTCCCTTTATTATGAAATGGGCATATTAATTATGGATTGTCTGTCTTACTGCAACAGTGTGATTTGGTTTATTAAAAACTAGGATAGGCCATCTGGTTGCCACGCCTGCTGCGGTAATCAACAAGGCCTGACTGCGTTATTTTCTCCACATTAATGTCATATTCCCCACACACAGAGCAACCTGCATCTTCCTCAACCAAACCCCACGATTCCTGTTACCTCAGCCACCAACGATGAATAAAATCCAAAGAACTGTAGATGGAGCAACACAAGAACATAGTTGTTTAGACTGGCGGTAGGAAATTCAAGTATGCATTTATCCACACTAAACACCATCGGCCAGATATTGCAATCTGCCTTATTTCCCAAGCCTATCAATATTCATCTGTAAACTCTTTAGCTCCTCATTACAGCCTGTTTTACCAGCTAGTTTTATACCATCTGTGAATTTAGTTCCTGCACTCAGTCTCTCCTTCCAGGTCATTTGGGCAGATTGCAAACAATTGAGGTCCGAAAACTGAACACTGCAGCACCTCAGTTGTTTCACTCCGCCAGAGAAGACGATTTATCCCAATGCTTTGTTTTCTATTAGTCAGCCAATTCTCTATCCAATTCAATACTCTACACTTAAGCCCTGGAATCTAACCTTCTAGATCAGTCCTTTCTGCACCATCTTGTCAAGTGCCTTCTGAAGTTTAGATGTACAGCAGTTACTGCATCCCAATTATCCACATTGTTGGTTACATTCTTAAAGAACTCCAGCAGATTTGTCAAGCACAATCTTGTTGACACTGGTAAATTGCTTTTTGTTTTTCCAAGTTATTTCCTACTTTATGGATGTTGAAGAAATTTCCCCACTACAGTGGTTAAACTGCTTTGTCTATAGTTTGTGATTTGTTTTCCTATCTCCTGTTTTGAATGCTAGTGCCACATTATTAATTTTGCAATACTTGGGCACTGTTCTAGAATCTAGGGATGTTTTGAAAATCGTAGCTAACGCATCCAGTACATCTGCTGTTACCTCCTTTAAAATGATAGAATGCAGACCGTGGGCCTGACCTAAGTCTATTCCCATCAATGTATTTAATATCTTCTTCCTCATCATTATACTTCCATCAAGATCCTTTGCAATTGTTGTACATTTAGGGAAGAAATTATCTTCTAGCAGTGAAAATAGGAAATATTGGTTTTGCCTCTGCCAAATCTGAGTTCCCCATTATTAACTTGCCGTCATCCTCTAAAATACCAACATTTCGGTACAGCATTCTTTTCCTTTTTGTCTACTCGGAGAAGTGTTCTTTATCAATTCTTATGATTTCTGCTCGTTTTCCTTCGTAGCCATTTTGATTTTGTTTTTAGTAACCATTTGCTGACAATGTAAGCGCTTTTCTTTAATTCATTCACAGGATGATGGCGTCACTGGGTTACACAGCACTCATTGCCGTCGCTAATTGCCCAGAGAGCAGTTTAACGTCAACCAAATTTGTGTGTGTTTGATGTCACATGTAAGTCAGACCAGGTAAGGATTGTGGTTATTGTCCCGAAAGAAGAGTCATGAAACAGATGGGTGTATCCAAAATGAGCAGTGGAGTCATTATCATTGATAGACTCTTAATTCCAGGTTTATGTTGAATTTATCTTCCACCATCTAACATGGTGACATTTGAAGCCTGTCCCCAGAACATTATCTGAATTAGTAGTCGGCTATCATACAACCAGGCTATCACCTTCATGTTATTATTGATTTCCTTGTTAAGACATGGATCACTTTTCACCTTTTTACAATTCCCGTTTCACTCAGGATTACACTTTAATTGAGGGGTTTGATTGTCTCCCTAAGTCGTTGCCACTGTTCTTCAACTGTCCTACCCTTTAATGTTTTGCCACGTCCACTCGAGCCAACCCTTTCCTCAGGCCAGTAAAATTATCATTGTCCTACGGTAAACCTCTCAGATGTGACTCTATCTTTCCTTTTTCAATCTGAATGTGAAACCCTACCATGCTGTGGTCACTCTTTCTAATATAATCCAGTAGTACAATATGATTTATCACTTCTTCCTCATTACGTAATACCAAAGCCAGTTCTCTGTTTGGTTAGATTACATTTTACTCGAAGAAATAATCCTTCATACATTTGGTGAGTCGTTCTCTGATTACTCCAGTAAATATGAATGTTCAAATTACCCATGATTACTCTTCTGCCCTTGTCTCAAGCCATCAATGTTCCCTGCTTCATGCCATTCGCTACTTTGAAAGTAGGTTGCCGGGGTGGGAGCTTGTGGGCTGGAAAAGCTCCGACCAATAGGTTTCTTTCCATGTGCATTATTTCGAACCAGATTGATTAATCATTATCATCCCACGTGCTCGAATCATTTCTTAATACAGCCTTGACATTATCCTTAACCAATATAGTAACTCCACCTGCTGTTCCTTCTTGTCTGAATAGAGTCTCCTTGGACATTTAACACCCGAGTCCTGAACTTCCTGAAACCACGTTTCAGTAATCTCCACAAGGCCATACTTATTCACCTTTGTTTGAGGTGTCAGCTCATTCATTTTACTCCAAATACTGCACACATTTAGTTAAAAGGTTTACCACATATTCAACTCGACTATCTTTCTCTTCCTTGCCTCACTTCCAGGTGGCACAGGGAGCAATCCCAAGATTACAGTCCTGGAGATCCTGCTTTTAAACTCACTCCGAGCTCCCTGAGCTTTTTTCTTTGCAGGACCTTTCATTCATCTTACCTATGTCCTTGGCACCAACGTGTACCACGACCACTGGCTGTTCACTATGCCCTGAACATGCTTTGAGACATTCTTGATCCTGTCACTAAACACCCTTTGTATGAAGAATTCATAGAATCACAGAATCCCTACGGTGGGGAAGCAGGCCGTTTCACACATCATGACCACGCTGACCCTCCAAAGAGTAACGTACCCAGACCCATCCCCCTACTCTGTTACTCTGCACTTACCCCTGACTAATGCATCTAACCGATACATTGCTGAACACTATTGGCGAAAAGTAAACATCCCAGACCTATTCCACTAATTTATGTAGAATCTACTTTCTCACAACAGATACTGCCAGAGCTACTGGGCATTTCCAGAAACTTCTGCTTTTGTCACTGATAACGATTGCATATTGATAAGAACATGTGCAACACGGACTTGAAAAATGCTGAATTTAAACTTTCAGGAGAAAACTAAATATTTGGTTTTTCAATAGTCCCAGTAAAAGTTCATTAAATTACTTCCGTCCTGTACATGAAAGTCATGTGCTCACTTTTCGATCCTGATTAAAGGAGATTTTTGCACCTTTTTAATATCAGAATGCTCGGAAATGTTGCACATTTACTTCTTCTTTTTGGAATGTGATTGCATCTCATTCTTTCATGTCAGTTTAATTATAGCAGATTAATCAAAAAACACACGCAAACACAGACAGACACGCAGACACACACACACACAATGTATTACTTTGTTGAAGAATGCCAGTAACATTGTTAGTAACTGGAATCATAACTGGAAAGAAAGATTTAGCTAAAGGAAGGATGACAGTAAACGAATCTTTTTATGGAACAGAATATGTTATTGTGTGAACTTTCTAAGATCATCAAATTTACAGAAAACAAAATATATTGTTATGAAGGTGTAGAGGTGTATATTGTTCTGAAAGGAGTTAAAGTATAAAATTTGACTGTGAAATCAACAGTGATGATGAGTTGTCATGGAACAAAAACAAATTCAAATTGCCCAGTCAGTTTAAATTATGCCCAAATGCACTGAAATCCAATCGAGTTTGAAATATAATGTATTTTATGACTTCAAAATCAATGAAATGATCCAATGTTTTGATGTATAAAATCGGTCGTTTTGAATATTTAGGGGGAAAACTGCCAAGGATAGCCACAAAGATAGAATGATAGCTGGAGAGCTTTATCAAAGTTGCCTGTCTATGAGAGGTTTGTACATCGAAGCCGTACTAGAGAAAAAAAATCTACAGAGCAACATCTACAAAGGAGAATTTAAAAAGCTGACTGGTTTTTAAGTGGGATATATTTTTTGAAAATATTATTCATGGTGTTTTGTTTTATCGGACCGGTATTGTAGTGTGGTAGGTATAAAATAGGTTTAACGAAATGAGTTCTAATTAGTTGTTCATTTTAATATTCTCTGTTGGACTTAACTAACCAAATTGTTAGTTTTACTTTAAATAGTGAGCTCTGTAAAGAGAACTTTGCTTCTCAAAATTTAACAGATTCCAGCATGAGCTGAACTTTAACTGTTTGCGGGATTTCGTTTGCGATTTGAATAGGTTTAGACAGATCCAGTCTGAGATTTGGGCAGAGTTAAATAGGTTTGGGCTGTGAAAAACACATAGTAGGTTTAGTTATTTGCACATTATTGTACGAGAGCTTTAAATAAAACGTCGGTGAGACAGTTTGTTAAATTTCGGTGACTTGTGGTTGGTTAAGTTAAAAGTGAGAGAAATGGCTCTTAAAAATGTTAAAGAGGTTCTGGGGTTTGAAGATGATTCCCATATTTGCCGAGGGCGTTTAGAAGGAAAGATAAAAGCTAAACTTTCTGAAGTAGCAAAGAACTTAGATTTGGGTCTAATCAAGAACAAGAGTAAAACAGAAATTGTCAGGAAATTACTGAAACACTAAAGTGCGTCAGAGAAACAGACAAGTGCAGGGGATTTAGAAAAAAAAACTTAAATTACAATTGAAGAAAATGCAGCTTAAAGATAAACAAAGGGAGAGAGTAAGAGAGAGAAGAAAGAGGGGAGAAGGGTCTTAGCTGATCAAACAGAGAAGACAGAGGGAAAAAAGAGAAGGAAATTTCTTAGCTGAGCAAAGAGAGAGAATTCGAACTTGAGAAATTGCGATTTAGTCAGCAAAGTCAAGTTAACACGATGGAGATTAAAAGGGGCGTAAGTAATCGATACAACTGTGTCAAAACTCTGTCACGTGTTGATGAGAAAGGTGTTGAACCCTTCTTTATTTCATTTGAAAATTTGGCTCGGCAGGTGGAGTGGTCCAAGGATCTATGGGTAATGCTTGTTCAGACTAAGTTGGTAGGCAGGGCTAGTGAGGTATTTGTTGCGCTGTCAGATGAGGGAGCAGAAGATTATGAAGAGGTCAAACAAGCTATTTTAAGTGCTTACGGATTGGTACTGGAAGCATATAGATAGCAGTTCTGAAAATTTAGGAAGGAACCAAGTCAGCCTTATGTTGAGTTCGAAAGAATTAAACATAGGCATGTTAATGGATGGGTGCGGGCTTTAAAGATAGGTAAGACCTATGAGGCGCTAAGGGAGATTATTCCGCAGGAGGAGTTTAAAAACTCATTTCCAGAAATGATAAGAATTGGGAGAAGGCGAGATGCTACACTATAAAAGAAAGAGTAGAGAATAAGAAATTACCACAGGTTAAAGAAGATGCCCAAGAGAGTGGAAAGGAGTTGAAAGGTCTCAGGTGTTTTCACTGTAATGGAGTGGGACACAGAATATTACAGTGTCGGTGCTTTCAGAAGGGCACTAGGAAAACGATGTTTTCACTGCCATAAGGAGGGATACGTATGGTCACAGTGCTGTTCGTCAAGAAAGGCACTGTGGGCAAAGATGTGGAAAAAGAAGCTAAGCCAGTGGCATCAGTGAAAGTTTGAAAGGAGATCCCAACACAAACTGAGGAGCTGCAGGAAAGTACACATCCTAGGCAGGGGCAGGGTGTGGAGTTAGTACCTGATATCTATAAAGAATTCACCTCTGCGAAGAACGTTTACTCAGGAATAACAGGGGGAGAAGGGCAAGAAGTTATAATTTTGAGAGATACGGGATCTAACCAGTCTCTAATAGGAAGGGATGAGCAAATTTGCAATCTTTTTGATCTGTTACCCGAAAGTGTGGTGATTTGTGGAATAGATGGACAGAAATTTAACATTCCCCTGTGTAAGATCAGATTGGAGTGCCTACTGATGACTGGAGAAGTTACAGTTGGAATGATTGACAGAGAGTCAGTTCCTGCAGTCCAGTTTGTTCTTGAGAATGATTTAGCAGGATCCAAGTTGAGAGTGGCATCCCTGGTTGTGGAGAAGCCACAAGAAAGACCAAGAAACTGAGGTGTTAAATCAGAAATATCCTGGTATTTTCCCAGGCTGTACAGTAACCAGATCCCACTATCATGAAGCACAGCTTAAGACAAAGATGAAGGAGTTGAGATTCAGTTATCGGACACCCTGTTTGCCTTAATGATGCAAGGAAAACCTGAACAAGTAGTGGATCAGACAAAGGTGTTTAGTCCTGAAATTCTAAGGGACTTGCAACAGACAGACACATGACAAAACATTTATATGCGGATGTGTATTCTGAAAAGGAGACAGAGGATATTCGTGAGGGTTAGTAACTGAAAGATCGAATTTTAAGACAGAAATGGAGACCACGTCAAGTTAGTGCAGAGGAGAAATATGCCGATGTGCACCAGATTGTGTTGCCGATAGCATACAGACAGGAAGTGTTATGGGGAGCACATGAACTACATATAGGAGGTCACCTAGGGGTACGGAAGACTGAGGCTAAGGAAAAATCATTTTTTAGACTAACGTTTGGTTAACTTTTGACATACATGTTATACATGCCAAATGGTAAGTAGGCCAAAGGCAGTAATGAAACTCACACCTCTGGTGCCAATTCCCGCATTCGAAGACCCCTTTATGTGGGTTATAAAAGATTGTATAGGTCCCCTCCTGAAAAGTAGAGGAGAAAAAGAACTGGAGAAACAGGAGTCAGTTACTGCCCGGCAGAGTGAGGAATCAAATCCAAATCTTGTGGATTTTGGTGTTCCTCAAAGAATGTTAAAAATGCAGAAGTCCTTCAGCAGTCGGAAAGGTGCGTAAACTGTCTGTCTCAGGAACATAGAACAAAGTTGAAAGGTTGGTTATTGCAGTATGAGGACATATGTAAGAATCATATGGGTAGAACTAATGCTACTGTATATGAAGTAGACGTAGGGAATACTATTCCGATAAAGCAGCATCCATATTGGCTTAATCCTCTCAAAGCCAGACAGGTCCAGAAGGAGGTTGAGGCCATGCTCAATGACGACATCATCAAACCAAGCCAGAGCGAGTGGAGCTCGCCAATCCTCCCAAACCAGACAGGAATCAATATTTTTTCTTGGAAGGTCAACACTGTTACAAATTCAGAAATATCCAATACCAACATTGGAGGACTGTATCGAGAAAGTTGGGCAATTCAGTTACATCACCAAGTTGGATTTAATGAGTGGTTACGGGCAGGTACCTTTATCAGAGAGGGTGAAAGAAATTTCTGAATTTAAACGCCAAATCAGCTGTAGCAATTAAAACTAATGCCCTTTGGAATGAAGAACGCAACCAACGCATTCCAAACACTCAATAATAGGTGTGTGGCTGGGTTAATAAACTGTGCACTCCATTTGGACGACGTAGTAATCTTTAGTAAGTCCTGGAAAGATCATTTGGTACAGTTGGCAGAGCTCTTTGAACGAATACAAGAAACAAAACTGGTGTTAAAATTAAAGAAAACTGAATTTATGAAAGCAGACATGATGTTCTTGGGACATGTTCTTGACTCCATGGAATGCAAAGACAAAAGCTACCGAGGAATTCCCACGACCAACCTCAAAGAAAAAAGTGTTTCATTTCGTCGGACTCAGCACATTCATTCAGAGGTTTGTTCCAAACTTCCGCAGTGTCGTGGCACCGTTAACTGATTTGCTGAAAACGAACACAAAGTTTTGGTGTACAGAACAATGACAGGAGGCCCTCGACCATTAAAAAGAAATATTGACCACCAACCCAGTTTTAGATACACCAAACATTACGAAACCTTTCAAAGCTGCAATCGATGCTCTTGACATTGGAGATGACGCTGAATTGCTGCAGGACGATGCGATGGAATTGTACTTTTCAAAGAAACTCAACAACCACGAGAGGAAACATTCCATGATTGAGACAGAACTATTGAGTTTGGTACTAGCCTTATGGCATTTTAATGTGAGTCACGAATAATGCATTGGAGACAATTGTGTACACAGATCCCAATCTACTTACATTATTAGAACGCTTCAAAGACTAGTTCATTGGCGTCTATGTTACAGACTTTTAATTTTAAAATTGTATATGCAGCGTGTCATAAAAATATAATTGCAGAGGCGTTCTCACGGATTTAACTGATAAAGTTTAGATGAGATTTGTATTTATCCAATGTTAAATATAGGATATGGGAAGAAGTCAAGGTGAACTTGGATTTAAGTTATCAGTATATTATAGTAATCTGTTTAAAGAATACAAAAAAATGTTAGACCACGTTTTCATTATGATGGTTCTTGTTTGAGAGGGAAGGTGTTATGAAGGTGTAAAGGGTATTGTACCTTAAAGAGAGTTGAAGGATTTACAAGCACAGCGAGTTCTGTAAAATTTATAATGTAACACTTGGTCTAGAAGCTGGCAGTACCTGGATAGCTATGAAACAAAAATGAAATGAAATTCGATCAATCAGTTTACATTATGCCCCAAGATTCTAACCTCCAATCGAGTTTGAATTTTGCATTTAAATAATGTTAAAAAAATGAAATGACCCGATTCTTTGGGGGATAAAACCAAAAAAAAATGAACAGTTGGGGGAGAACTACGAAACCACCAATATCTGCAGACTGCCCGGAGAATAGCTCTCCTAAATGTACCTTTATTTGTCAATGACCTGTGAACCAGAAACCCGAAGGAGGAGAAAAGACGACAGAGGAAAATACAAAGAGAAGATTTGACAGCGGTCTGGTTCTGAAATTTGACTGTTTTAGGAAATCTTAATTTGGTTTTTGTATCGGACCAGTGTTGTAGAAGGGAAAATAAAAGATAGGCCAGAGAAAGGAGTTGCAAATACTTGTTAGTTAATTATTCTTTGTTCGATATTTTTTTTAAAAAGTTGTTACTTTTTATTTTAAATAGTGACCTTTAGGATGGTTCTTGGCCTCCCGCATTTTAACAGATTACAGCACAGGTTATACCTTTTCAGTGTTGCAGGTTTAAATTAGCAGGGGAGGATTTACCCCGTGTTGTAACACATTAAGTCTGAATTCTCTGCACATCTGCTGCGAGACCTGTTTAGCTTTTCCAGCACGTTCTGTCTTTGTTTCTGATTTACGAAATCTGCAGTTCTCTTGACTTTCTTATGTGTATCATTGACAGCCACGGTTGAGGTGCTGGAGGACAGGAAGACAGCTAACGTCGTTGCATTATTTGTAATTTGGCTGCAAGGAAAAGCCAGGGAACGACAGACAGTGAGTTTGATATCAAGGGTGGGTGAGTGTTTGTAGGAGATCCTGAGAGGCAGGATTTACATGCATTTGGAAAGGCAAGGCCTGATTAGGGATATTCAGCATGGCTTTGTGTCTGGGAATCCACGTCTCACAAATTAGATTGCAGTTTTGAAGAGGTGACGAAGAAAATAGATGATGGTAAAGCAGCATACGTTGTCTACGTGGATATAGTGAGGACCAACAGGCTCCACATGGTACCCTGTTCAACAAGGTTACATCACAGGGGATCAGGGTTTCCGATAGGTCTCCATGTGGAGTTGGTGCTGTTGTGGAAATGGCACTGGATTATTAATCCAGACCAGGCTGATGCTTTGGCAGCTGGGGGATGTTAAAACGATTTTAAAAATATCGGGCTGTAATATCTGGTGCCAGTAATACTCACATCGAAGCCAATGTTGATTGTAAACACCAATGTCCTTCCCCAATGTACTTTCAGGAAGCGAATCTCCCGTGTTTTCCTGGTCTGTCCTAAAAGTGACTCCAGATGCACAGATATACGATAAACTCTTCAATGGTCTCGGAAACAGTCAAGCAAGGCACTGAAATATATCAAACTGCTCCAAGGTTTGGAAGGATAAAACCGACAGAAAACTCGAAAACTCGATATTGGAAAAGGGAACGGGAAACACAGTCCTGTTGACACTGCAGAGATCTCCTTCCTAACATATGAGAGCATGTGACGGCTGTACTCCAGCTGTCTGCTGATCCTTTTAGTGTCCGGTAATCCTTTTCATATTTAGTGTCCTGGCATCCTCAGGATGTTCTCCCTTATCTGGGAGAGAACTCCCCAGGGTCACCAGTCTCGGAGTACAGACATTTATTCTCATCTCAATGCAGAGTGACCTGCCCATACTTAATAATGTTGCCCATTGTTTTAGACATCCCAGCCAGGGGAATTATCATCCCTGCCTCCAATCTGTCTCGCCCTGTCAGAGTGTTATATATGTCACTGAGATCTTCACTCATTTTCCTAAAGCCCATGGAATACAGGTCCAATGACCCAAAGCTCTGCTCCCACAACAAGCTTGTTATCCCAGAGATCAGTCTGGTCATCCTTCACTGTAGTTCCTAAATGTCAGGTTTGACTTTTATTAAGTATGGAAACTAAAAATTGCACACAATACCGCACAATGTTCAAGATGGGATCTCACCAACCCCCTGTACAGCTGCAGTAAGATACCTTTACTCCTGTACTCAAAATTATGTCCCCTTGTCCTATTCTCACCTGCTACTGGAAACATCCTCTCTATTTTTATCTTATCTATTCCCTTCTTAATTATACCTGTTTCTACCAGATTTTACCTCATTCTTTCAAATTCGAATCACGTATAATTCTAGTCTACTCATTGTCTCCTCATATGCCAACCGCCTCAACTCCGGAACTAACCTAGCGAACCTCCCCTGCATCCACTATAGTGCTAGGACATACTTTTCAAGTAGGGAGACCAAAACTGCACACAGTATTGCAGGTGCGACCTCCCCAGCACACTGTACTGCAGCAATATAACCTCCCTGTGTTTAAACTCAATCATTTTCGCAATGAAGGACAACATTCCATTTGCTTGTTAATTACCTGCTGCACCTGCAGAGCAACTTCTGTGATTCATGCACAAGGACACCCAGCACCCTCTGCACAGACGCATATTGCATTTTTACCATGCAAATAATAACCTTTTTAAAAACTGTTATTCCTACCAAAATGAATGAAATCACATTTATTATATTGTACGCCTTCTGCCAGACCTTTGCCCACTCACTTAAACTATTTTTGTCGCTTTGAAAAGTTTATCAGTCCTCTGCACATTTGCTCTGCCACTCATTTCCGTATCATCTACATTCTTTGAGATATTACACGTGGTCATCAACTCCAAATCGTCCATCTAAGCTGTGAATAATTGCGGTTCCAGCATTGATCCCAGAGGCACACCACTAGTCACTGATCAGCAACCAGAAAATCATTCATTTACTCCCACTCTCTGCTTCCGGTTAGTTAACCAATCCTCTACCCATGTGAATACATTACCCGTAACGCCACACATCTTCACCTTATGCAGCAGCTTTTTTGGTGGCTCTGTGTCGAATGCCTTTTGTAAATCTCAGTACACCACATCGACTGGGTCTCCATGTCATAATGCCTTTCATGAACTGATGTGGAGTCTGTCCAATGGAACAATTTCTGTCTAGATGCATTGCTATTTTTTCCTTGATTCCAGCTTGAAGTATTTTCCCCACTACACTTGTTCGGCTAACTGGTCTATAATTCCCCCTATTTTTCTACCTTTTATAACCAATGGTGTCTGATTTCCTGTTTTCTACTCTGCTGGAACTGTATCAGAGTACAGTGAATTTAAAAAACAAATCATTTGCTATTTGTTCCACCACCTCTGTTAGTATCCTGGGATGCATTCCATCAGGCCCAGGAGACTTATCTAACTTTAGATCCATGAACTTGCCCAACACTATCTCTCTCATGGGAATGGCTGTTTCCGGGTCCTCACCAACCTTCCTCTCTCTGACAATTCTGGCATCTTATTAGTGTCCTTCACTGTGAAGACCGACTAAGTATCTATTCAATTCCTCGGCCATTTCCTCACGAAATAACCCTTCTCACCCTCTGAAGGACCAATGCTTCCTTAGCCATTCTTTTCATTTTATATATTTTTAGAATCTTTTGATATCTGTCTTTATATTTTGAGGTAGTTTGCTCTCATAATCTATCTATCTTATGTTTCTTCACAGGTTTTTTTGTTGCTTTCTTTTAACCTTTATAGCTTTCCCAATCGTCTAGTTTCCCACTGATCTTTGCCATTATTTATGGCATTTATTTTATTTTGATAGACTCCCTCATTTCATGAGACATCCATGGCAGATCACCCTTTTCCTACAGTCCTTCCATTTCACTGTTATATGCTGTTGCTGACCATTTGCAAAAAAAAAACTGCTTTGAAAGCCAGCCACTGTCCATCAATGGTTCCACCTTAAAGTTTTTGCTTACAGCCAACCTTAGCCCAATCCTCCCTCATCCTATTTTTGTCTCCTTTTTTCAGCTCAGGGCCCTGGTATTGGACTTTATCTTCTCGCCTTCCATCTGTATTCTAAATTCAACCATACTTTCTGTCCCAATAATTTCTCCCAAAGCATTCATTTGCTAATTTCATTCTTTTTCTCTCAAGACTTACGCTTTTCAGGCTTGCTGGGAAGATTTGACTTGTTAGTTTTGTTTCCTTCTGTGAAGAATGAATTGATGTAGTTGCTTCATAGTTTAGCTATTGCCCTGTACTCTATTCTCCTTCCTCTGGGTTCAGACTGTAACGAAGCTGCACTTGTTTTCTCTAACATTTTCCATTGACAGTTCACCCTTATAATTCTTGTTAATATTCTCTTCAGGAACCCATCAATTCATGTCCACATCATACAATCCTAGTGGCATAGTCTTTGTACCGTCAGACATACAGCACGGTCTACACTCATCCCACTCTCCTACATGAGGGCTATAGCCGGAAATGTTATGAAACTTCAAGAGCTCGTCCAAGTCTTATTTAGCTGTTATGTGGTTACCATAACAGCTCCCCTCTCAGGAAGTATATTCCAGAACCCAAAACCCTCTGGACGAAAAACAATCCTCAAATCCTCAAACCCTTCACATTAAAACTGTGTTTCCCTGGTTTTGCCATTTGACTAAAAGGAACAACTGCTCTCTATCCACTCTATCCATGCCCCTCGTAATCTTATCCTTCTGAATCACACACCCCTCAGTCTTCTCTGCTCTAAAGTAAATAAACCAAGCTTTTCCAGCTTCTTTCCACAAGTTACATGTTCCAACCCAGGGACCAACCTGGTGAATCTCCTCTGCGCCCGCACTAGGGGAACCACATCCTCCCTGTAATGTGGATCCCAGAACTCCACACAATATTCTACCTTGGCCGAAGTAAAGTTCTGTACAGCTCTCATAATCCAAGCTCCGATGAGTAAAAGATATTTCCGATTCCCAATGCCTTCTTAACTCAACTATAACCCTGGCCAGTCACATTCGGGGATGTGTGGAGAAGCACCCTCTGAGCTTCCTAGTCTGCTGCCATTCATTGTGTATTCCCCTGTCTGATTAATTCTCCCAAATTGCATCATCTCATATTTATCAGGGTTACATTCCATCTGCCATTGACCTGCCCATCTAACCATTCCACCTGTATCTTCCTGTAACATAAGGCCTTCCACCTCACTGCCAATTACCCGGCCAATCTTTGCGTGAAAGATGCACTGATTTATCACACACACCCCACCCCATCACATTCACATTTACATCCTTTATGAATAACGCAAATAATAAGGGATACAGCACAGTTCCCTGGGGTGCATCAGGGGTCACTGGTCTCCCGTCACACCAACAGCCTTTTCCCACCACCCTCTTTCTCCTGCCTCTCAGACAATTTGAACATTATTTACCTAGTTACCCATTATACCATGATATTGTACTTTCTTTATCAGTTTTGCATGTGAGGCTTTGTCAAATGTGTTGCTCGAAAAGAAAACATATATACGACATCCTCGAAAAAATCAATGAAATTCGTTCGGCATGACCACCCTCTCATAACTTCATGCTGCCGGTCCCTGATCAAACATTACGTCTCTCAATGAAGATCAATTGTCTCCTTCCCTGTTTTCCCCAATAGTTTCCCTGACACTGATCTGATACTCACTGATTTATAGTTCTGGTCTACCTGCACCAACCACTCCTGTAAAGGGTGCTCTCTATTACTCTGGCAACTCCCCTGTTACGAGGTTCTACTTTCCTCCCTTGTCTCCCACTGCAGCCTGTGATACAACTCTTCCAGACCTGGGGACTTGTCCAATTTTGTACCAGCCAAAACCATCCTTTCCTGCTCACATCTTATATCAATCTTCTCAAGAGCTTCCCAATCCAGTCTTCTTGAAATATGTACCTGCCTCCTTCTTCTCCCAAGTAAAACGGATGTGAAGCTCTCATGTCACAATCTAGCAAACTTCTCCAGCTTCACACACAGATTGCTCCCTCGGTGTATAATGGACCCTAATTATTCCGTGGTTATTCTTCTCTGCTTGATGTCCTTGTGGAATATCTTGGAATTCTCGCTAATATTGCTCTCACTTGTCAATGCCCATGTTCGTCACTACACTCTGTGTGATTTTTTTTTAAAAGTTTCATAAAGTTTTATGTAGCTAAGTGCGAAGTCGTTCACTTTGGTAGGAATAACAAGATGATGGATTACTGGGCTAATGGTAGGCTACTTGGTAGTGTGGATGAGCAGAGGGATCTTGGTGTCCATGTACACAGATCTCTGAAAGTTGCCACCCAGGTAAATAGTGCTGTGAGGAAGGCATATGGTGTACTGGGCTTTATTGGCAGAGGAATTGAGTTCCGGAGTCCTGAGGTCATGTTGCAGTTGTATAAGACTCTGGTGCGGCCTCATCTGGAGTATTGTGTGCAGTTTTGGTCGCCATACTATAGGAAGGATGTGGAAGCTTTAGAACGAGTGCAGAGGAGGGTTACCAGGATGTTGCCTGGAATGGTAGGAAAATCTTATGAGGAAAGGCTGAGGCACTTGGGGCTGTTCTCATTGGAGAAGAGAAGGTTTAGGGGAGATCTGATAGAAGTGTATAAGATGATTAGGGGTTTAGATAGGGTAGATACTAAGAACCTTTTACCGCTAATGGAGTCAGGTGTTACTAGGGGACATAGCTTTAAATTAAGGGGTGGTAGGTATAGGACAGATGTAAGGGGTAGATTCTTCACACAGCGGGTTGTGAGTTCATGGAATGCCCTGCCCGTATCAGTGGTGAACTCTCCTTCTTTATGGTCATTTAAGCGGGCATTGGATAGGCATTTGGAAGTTATTGGGCTAGTATAGGTTAGGTAGGATTCGGTCGGCGCAACATCGAGGGCCGAAGGGCCTGTACTGCGCTGTATCCTTCTATGTTCTATGTTCTATTTCGATCACCTCTCATTCTCTGAACCTCTCTGGAACACAGACAGTGTTCCCTGATCAGACAATCTTGCCATCTGAAGCATTAATCGCGAGAATGTACTTACATCTTTACAGTGTTTGTATAAATAAAAGACATTGCCTGTCTTTCATTAAATCATTTTTATGTACTTTACAAATTCACTGAAGCCAACTTTATCCTCGCATCTTAATGGCTTGCATGACTAAGGCATGTACCATTAATATAAGAAAAAATAAACTGCTTTGTATTCAGATGTTACTTAAATTCAAAATATTAAGGTTACTATTCCCAAAAGTCTTCAATGAGCTGTTCTGATCACACATCACCAATTTCAGTGCAACCTGATCAGAAGCTCGGCATTCAACATGTCGTTAAAGCAACCCACCTCATAGACTCTCGTGAAATCCATTTTCCCAGCATGAACATTCACTTGGGTTAACACTGTTTAGATGTAACTTGAAGCTGCCCATTATTTCGTGCAGTACCCACAAAGTTGTATGTCTAATTTCCTGTTTGGACCATACCCAACATTTGTATCACAATTTTGACTTTGATATATAACGCCGATAAATATTTGCTTCTCCTTGCCGTTTCTGAGCTCCCCTTACCAGATTCTGTGGAATCTGCGTGACATGGACTCTGGCGAGGTTCTTGGTAGATTCAGGTGAGATGTTTGGCGAGGCATATCTTAACATTGATATCATCTCGCCACACCTTACCTGTTCTTCTCAATTGTCATTGTGACATTATCACCAGATCTCCCGTTATGCTGGTGGAGTAGAGAAGGAGAATGACCTTTCAACAATGCTATATACTTGCCAGAGAGCTGAGACTGCTCTAACTTTCGTGGGAACCTTACAGCAGGCTGGTAAAGTGTTGCTGCTGCTGCACAGTGTCTTAGTGAGATCACATCTGGAGTAGTGAACACAGATTTAATCTCCTCACTGAGGAAAGGATATTGGAATAAATTCAAAGATTGCTCCCACAACTGATTTCTGCAACAAAGATGTTAATCATAAAATCCCTGCAGTGTGGAAGCAGGCCATTTGGCCCATCAACTCCACACTGATCCTGCGAAGACCATCCCATCCGATCCCCACAACCCACCCCACCCAATCTTTATAACCTGGCATTTTCCAAGACTGATGCTGCTAGCCTCCACATCCCCGGACATTATGGGTAATTGAGAGTGGCCAATCCACTGAACATGCACATCTTGGGACTGTGGGAGGAAACTGGAAAATGAAATTGAACTGGGATCTCTGGTACAGTGAGGCAGCAGCGCTAACCACTGAGCTACCCAGTGTGGGCAACACAACTTTCCTAAATATTTCAGCCCTTGAAAAGAGACATTTGACCGGGGAGATTCCGTAAGTCCCCAAACCTCACATTGAGCGACAGGAGGTGGACATTGAGACCTTGAGCAGCTTGGTCAGGAACAGGAGGAGGACATGCAAGTCTACTGAGACTGCAATGTCGGAACAGCAGGAGGACATTCAGCAAAGCGGGTGTGTAAAGCAGAAACAGAATGAGTCCAATCAGCTACTCATGCCTCTTACACAGCAATTCGAGCAGATCTTTTACAGCCTTGTGCTCGTTACACAGGAATTGTGAAAGGGAACATCGAGGTTATAGAAAGGGAAGGACTTCGAATAACCAGCTTCACTGGAGAATGAAAAGTAGTGAGAAAACTATTGGGATTGAAGACAAATTATTAGAATCCGTTATGAAGGAATTAATAACAGGAGATTTTCAAAGTCAAGCCACAATCCAGCAGTCAACATAATTTTATGAAGGATAAATCATGTTTGAATGATTTGACTAACTTTCTTTTAAAAAAGCCGTTACAAGCAAGATTGATAATGGGGATCATATAAATGTATTATATCTGGGCTTCCAGACATCAGTGCATAACGTGCCTCGTAAAATATTAATATGGAAGAGAAGGACACATGGGGTTAGGAACAGTTTACTTGCCAGGGGAGAGGATTAGTTAACCAGTAAAAACCATGATATGGAGTCGCTGGTTTTGGACTGGTTTGGACAAGATCAAAAATCAAATTACACCAGGTTAGAGTCCAATGGGTTTATTTGTAAACACAGAGTTTCATTGCGCTGCTCCTTCATCAAGTGTAAGAGAGAGGAAGACATTGAACACACAAGTTATAAGAAAAGATCAAAGGGTTGTACAACTTCTGCGCATGAATTGTTCTCACCTAACATGGCTCTTAACCACCTACTCAGTTAGAATGGAGATGCAAGTGTAATTGATTAACATGCAAATCGCAGAAATTATTTCAATTCACTCCTGGAAATAACTTGAAGTAAATGAAATAACGCTTGCGATCAGACAGTGCATTCTAAGTGTGAGACCTTGTTTAGACGCTGTCTGTGTCTTTATCTGGAGTCAGACTGGTTTTATTTACAAAGTAGGAGTTTGTAAAATATCACTTGACTGACTGTCTACAAATTGTATGTTTTAGAACAAAATAACATGCATCTGAAAATACAAATGGGCAAATGCAAATTCACCCCGCAGATTTATATGTACATACGTGTGTGTGCGTATGTAGGAGAGAGAGGCGTGTCTGTGTGAAGGGGGTGGGGGACAGAGAAACACACTCTATGTACGTGAGAGAGAGTGAGGAGGAGTGTGTGTGTGTGAGTGCGGGAGGGAGACAGTGCATGTGTGCATGTGACAGAATGGAGTGCGTGTGTGTGCATGTGAGAGAGGGAGTGGGAGAGTGTGTGTGGAGCAGATAGGGAGAGTGTGCATCAGTGTATGTAACGGGGGAGAGTGATAGTATGTGTTTGTCCAGGCGAAAACACAGATACAGCAAATCCCTTTCCCCACACACACTCACTGTGTGGTTTCAGAGCTTCACTTCTCTGCAGCTTCTGCTCCGTTTGTTATTCATGTTACAGACCCAGATGCAGTAACTACAGTCCCCATGAACCAGAGTTGGGTCAGCAAATCCTACGGTCTCCCTGAATGTCTGAGGCAGTTCACAGCACAACCTCCAGCATACCATCCCCAGCACATCCACTAACATTTTAATAACAGGAGTCAGTCAGAAGCCCCTCTCCTCCAAGTTAGGTGCCTGTTCCTTTACAATTAGACTCGAAGATTTTCCTCGTGTTCCTGACTGCACGATCAACTGAGAGAGACAAACAGAGGCCCTGTGAGCAGGCGCATACAAAGATTCCAAACACGCCAGTCAAAGCGGCTGGAACACCCCTGTCCATGGAGAACCACATGGGACACATTGGGAAGGGAACACAACATTTCACTGTTTCTGATCTTCACAGTGACAGCAATCGATACAGGAGGGAGTCAAAAACCAAGGCCAGGGAAAGATACTAAAAAAAAACAAATAACTTATTAACTGATAGCTTGCCGAAAATATGGATAAGGAGATGGGGGGATTGGAATAACTGGATAAATGAGACAACAGTGGGCCAATTCACAAGAATACAAACAAAGAATAAAAACATTGCCAGATCTGCTGGAATGGTCCATTGCTTCAAATTCAGAATCTGCTTCACAGAACCAGCCCAGGCACCATAAACTGGGGTAAGGTAACGGCTAAGATGGAGAGCTGTGCAGGCCGTGCTAGAGGATTACTCCATAAACTGGACTTTCTGTGCAACATGGGGAGCATTGCCAACCTTTTCCAGGATTTTACAACTCTCTGCCACCACCCTTTGCCTCCTACCTTTGAGCTAGTTTTGCATCCAAATGACTTTCATATGAACCAACCTTGTTAAACAGATGACCAGGCACAAAGTTATTCAACGCCTTACTTAAGTCCATATCGACAATGTACAAAACTCTATCTTAATTAATCTTTTTAATCGCATCGTCAAAATAATCTCAGTCAAGTCAGTGAGACACAATATTGCTTGCACAAAGTTATGTTGACTATCCCTAATCATTCGGTACCTTTCAAAATACCTGAAAATCCGATTATTCATAATCCCTTCCACCGCCGACGTCAGGGTCACTAGCTTTTCCTTATTACCCTCCTCAATCCTTTAAGTAGTGGCACCAAGATACCCAACCTCCAGTCTTCTGAAACTTTACCTGTGGCCATTGATGTTAGCAAGAGGCCCAGCAATCACTCCCATAGCTTCCCACAGACTTCTAGCGTACATCCAATAAAAGCCAGGACATTTTCTTCCCTTTGCATGTTTTAAGACCTCCAGCAGCTCTTCTGTAATGCAGACACTTTCCTAGATATCACTACTTATTTCCCAAGTTCTCCTGCTTCCATATCCTCCTGCATGGTAAGTAATGATCCAAAATATTCGCCCAGTATCTCCCTCATTTCCTGTGGTTCTGCACATGGGCAGTCTTGCTGATCTTTAATGATGTCCTATTCTCTCCACAGTTACACATTTGTCCTTGAAGTACTTGTAGAAATTCTTTGGATTCTCCGTAACTCTATTTGCCAAAGTTATCACATGTCCCATTTTTATGCTCCCAATTTCCCACTTAACTATACTCTTGTTGCCTTCAGATTCTTCTAGTGATTCACTTTAAATCAGGAATTAAGAGGCTGATGATGACCATTCCAATTGTCTGCAAAATCCATCTAGTTCACTGACATGCTTTAAGGAAACAAACTGTCATTCTTATCTGGTCTGGCCGACAAGTGACTCCAGACTCACAGCAATGTGGTTGACTGCTAACTGCCCTCTGGGAAATTAGGGATTGGTAATAGATGCTTGCCTAGCCAGGGACGTCCTCATCGTAAGAATGATTTAACAAAAAAAACTCAATTCCTGCTGTCAATACCTGACGTATGCTTCCCTTTTTCCGTGACCAGAACCTCAATTTTTCCAATCCTCCAGCATTCCTTTCACGTACCAACCTTACTCTTCACCCTAACAGGGACAAAATGTCTCTGTACTCCTGACATCTCATTTTTGAAGGCTTCTCACTTATCAACTAACCCCCTTCTCTTCGGATATCTGTCCCAATCGACTTTGGAAAATTCTTAGTTAATATCATCAAAATTGGATTTCAACAATTTAGAACTTTAAATTTTAAACCTGTTTCATCCCTTTCCATTTCTATTTTAAAACTGATAGAATTATGATGACTTGCCATAAAGTGCTGCCCCACTGATATTTCAACCACCCCCTCCCCACTGCTTTATTTCCCAAGGATAAGATGACGTTTAGCTCATTCCCTGTGATGGAGTGCATTGGTCAAGCAGCTGCAGGGTTGTCACTGGGATTGGGGTCAGAAGAGTATTCGACTCATTGGGTTGAACCAAACAATAATTTGTTTCAGTTGCATTTTCATTGAGTGTGACAGAGGGATTGTCTGCACGAGGCTGAGCTAGTTTCCTGTTGCTATCTTATTGGACTCACCTCATTAGCAACCCACCCCACCCCCATGGTGTCCCTCTCCTTCAATACTAGCCCGATTCTCCCACCCATCAAGGTTGGAGATACTCACCATCACCCGCATGCCCTTTGGTATTTCGTGATCCTTGGCACTGGTGCCATCTTTAAAAGTCCAATAGGCACATGGTTGAGCTTTCCCGGGTTAGACCTGCCGTGCACAATTTATTCTGAGCATGGCAGATAAGGGGCAATTACACCACTGTCGTCGACAGGGGCACGGAGGTCCTGGTGGATTTTCTAGTACAGAGGGGGACCATTCCCGTCCTAGAGGAGGCCCCACCGCCAGACCCAACGATCATGGCCTGGCTCACTACACAGCATGCAGCACCTTCCCCCTTCTCTCTCTCCCTCTCTTTCTCCTCTAATATAGCTCCTTCACTATAAGAGCCGTATGGATACAACAGTGTTGACTGACTCCCTCTGGACACGTCACAAACTCCCACCCTCCCCCGATCCCCACCTACACCGTGTCCTATTCCAGGAGAAACAGCTCGGAATAGGATTGAAAGAGCGAAGCCGGGTGGTGGAGTGCCCGAAATCCATCTCCGTAACCCCAACCCCCTCCCCCATGCCCCGAATTTACCTGCGTATCTGCATTTGACTCTGTGAGTATCTATACATGGGTGCAGTTCTGACAGTGTCTGCGGTGTTTAAAATGATACAATCTCTCCCTCAACAGGCCTCCACACCCTACTGCAGTAACAGCGGCAGAGGGTGATAACCTTCGAAGATTCAGTCTGGGTGGGAGAGAGGGCAGCATCTCACATCACCATCCAGACTGACAGCAACATCAACACGTACACCTCCCCCAAAACCACCCCACCCCACCGCAACACACACACACACACAATGCTGGTAGCTGGACGGTTGCAAATGTACTTGGGCCTGTCAGAATGGAAATGCTCACCCCTGAGTGAACCATTTTGTCAGGGGATGAGGTGAATTTATTTCTCATTCTGTGACTTTCATTGCTTAAAAATTATGTGTGGAAGTATTGAAAAGTCCCGAAAAAGGCCCAGTGGTGTTGTTAATGACGCAGGAACAATATTGCTTAGTATCAGACAAAAATGTTCTGTGCTTCCAAAGATATTATTTGAAAAATCAAACGGCCATGCAATTTGAGAGATTCACAGCAAAGGGTTTATTATCTTCTCAGAGTTAAAAACTGTGCCACTGATGCAATGGTGCGGGGAGGCCAGCAGGGGAAAGTATTGTAAGAATCTAATCATAAAACACAGTGGTTTACACTGGTGCCTCATGGTGTCAGGCACCCAGGCTGGATTCCACCCTCGGACGACAGTCTGTGTGGAGTTTCACATTCTCACCATGTTTGCCTGGGTTTCCACCAGGTGCTCTGGTTTCCACCCACAGTCCAACGATGTGGATATTAGGTGAATTGGCCAAGAAAAATTGTCCATTGTGCTCATGGATGTGTCAGTTAGGGGCATTAATCAGGGATAAACATAATCAGGTTTGGAAATGGGTCTGGGTGTGTTACTCTTCGAAGGGTCAGTGTGGATTCATTGGGTCAAAGGGCCTGTTTCCACACTGTAGACATTCTATGAAACCTATGAACAACAGGGACAGACAGAGAGAGTGGAGGAGAGAGAATTTGATTCCAATTTCAATCTATCTACTTCAAAAACAACATTGCACAGCGATTCAGACAGACGTACACACAAACTGAGATACTGATACTAACACACATAACACGTGCACACAGAGATACGCACGTAGATATAGACTTTTACACACAAACACACGAACATTGCCCCACATACAGGCACACACTGTCCTTAATACAGAGATATAAACCTTTTTATTAATAAATTATCAATGGTCAGTCGGAGAAGGCAGGAGAATGGGATTCAAAATATTTTAGTCGTGATCAAATGCCATGGCAGATAAGATGGGCTGAATGGTCTAATTCTGCTGCAGGGCTCATTACTCATTTGATCTTGTGGTGCATGGGATTGTCTTTCCACGAGGCCAGTGGAGACTGAATTGGCTAAATTGGCTGATTTAGGAGAGTTATTGGGAATGTGGACAGGTTTGAGGGGCTGGGTGGTTGATACCTGTTTCTGATTGTCGACTCCTTATATATTAAAAGAGTGGTGATTGGTTTGAGGGGAACACATTTTTAGAATAAGGGCATTGTACCACACTCCACCACTTACGCTACCAGCTCATTCCATACACACATTACCCACTGCATAAAAATGTTACCCTTCAGGTATCTTTATAATCTTGCTTTTCCCTCCTTAAATCTGTACCCTCTGATTTGGACTCCTCCGGCCTTGGGAAATAACCTTGGCCGTTACCCGCCTCCATGCCCTTCATAGCTTCTACAAGGTCAGAGCACTTCACGCCTGAGAATGAGACATGTTCATATTGAACCATATAATCCGTGAGGAGAGTTTATTGGGGCGTAGCTAATAGATGAGAGAATAAAACTAAGGATTCAGTTTTAGAAAACAACATACTCATTTTAATGCAGATACTATGAAGACATAAATTTATTGTACAAAAATTATGCAAACACATATAAACATGCCTTCAAATTATAAACTACAAATGATTTCAAAATGGAGCAGATAACAGGGATGGAATCATGCAATCATGGCAATCCTTAACCAGACCTGATATAAACAAGGTTGGTGTTCGTGTCACATTAATGCATGTTTCCGATCAGAGAGGGAGAAAATATAAACCCTGTCGGAGAAGCAAACAGCTATACCTCCATCTCTACGTGTAATTCTCTACAGCGACATATGAGAGCTGAAAACCAATCAGCCATCTGTAGCACTCTTTGAGGGTTCCTGCTGAGGTTTCATTGGGATCTCTCCACTGACTACAGCAAAGGGATTTCAGCCAAATCAAATTGTTCCAGGAGAAATTCCAGCGCTAGCAGCTTCTGTGAGATAGAATAACTTCAGGGACAGAATAACAATTGAAACATTTTCAGTTTTGCTTTTCTCATGAAATTAACTGTTATTTGGACAAAGCTCTTCGGAACGTTTTGCTCCTACGACCTGGTGCACAGAAACCGAGGTGATCATTCAGCCCCTGAATGCAGTCAGACATGATTTGGTGTGTATTGGAAAACGTTCTGCTGAGTTTCAGTTTTTTTTCCTGTTCTGCCTTCAGACGTGTGTGTGTGTGTGTGTATGTGTGTGTGTGTGTGTGTGTGTGTGTGTGTGTGTGTGTGTGTGTGTGTGTGTGTGTGTGTGTGTGTGTGTGTGTGTGTGTGTGTATGTTTCTATGTCTCAGATTTATAGAAAATACATGTTGATTAACATACTGTCAATGTCCAAATTGTATCTTAATTATGTATCCATTTATGTAATTCGAGTATAGATGCTTTGGCTTTAGATTAGATATTTTTTTAAATTGAGGAAACTTACCTGACTTGTTCCGAACGCTGAACATGACCCAGTCTGAGACACATATCTTTTGCAATATCACATACTTCGTTACATTGATAATTTGTCGTGACCTCTGGAGGAATGGGTCTAGAAACAGAATCAATGACTCTCTAACCTTGGTAGGAACATCGATAAGGAGGAATTCTCAAAAGGCTATTTGAGTGGCAATTCTCTGCCCCACAGGTTTGTGGTACCATTTTTGCATTTACTCAAAGATGTTTTAGTTAAATATTTGACGGGAAAGTGACTCAAAGATAATGATCTGCAGTTGGGAACGTGGCACTGGGACCCCAAACTGATCAGTCATAATCTTAATTCCTGGTGGGGCAGGGACCCACACCTGTTTCTCAGATCTATTTTGCCCCATTCTATTCAGCCCCTCAATCTGCTACTCAAGAGCAGTTGGAGACCACTTGCTCCTACTACCTGGTGCACAGAAACTGAGGTGACCATTCAGCCCCTGAACACAGTCAGAATGATTTGGTGTGGATTGGAAAACGTTCTTCCGAAAAGAGTGGGTGTTACTGTAAAACAGTCCCTTCCTCTCTCTTTACAGAAGTTTCCTGGTTCCATTTATTGGTCATGGTGTAGACCTAGATATAAAGTGAATAATTCCGCCATACTGGACCGAGATAGTGATCACAAAATCCTCTCGTGCCGACGGTCACTCCCCTCTGTGAGAAGGAAACACACCACACACATTCAGCGCGACCTATTGACATCAACGAAATATATGAACACCAAGAAAGAATGACTGGCCTTGATAACAAGGCCGTATTTGACAGATGATGGTATCAGGGTACCTGAAGAAAATGGAACTTTGACCTCCCTCATATAATTAAGGAAAAGGCAGGAAAAAGGGATGCTATTGATCCATCGTGTCTGCACCAGCTCCGAAGAGAGGTATCCAGCAAGCTCAATTCTACAACCCTATCCCTATATCCCTCTAAATTCATCACTCATCTGGTCCAGCAGCTTACCAACATTCAACTCAATAAGATTTTTCCAGTACTTCAGTTTTACTACTTTTACATTTTCTGAAGTTCCCCACTTTTGCAATCACCCTGTTCAGTAATATTTCCAAAAGATTTTCTTTTGTTTCTTTTGTTTGACGGAATCAATGTGTTCATCTCACTGGACAGAGATGACCTCTGTCACCTCGTAAATGCGTGAGAGGATGGAACTCTGGCATAATGGATAAGGCCCCCATTGCTACCTGGCAAATTCCTGAATCAAAATTGTTGATGAGAATTTTGAGTGCAGTCCTCTCCCTGGTGTGAGACTGCACAGCTCTGTGACATCCCCATTGTTGAAATAAACTGGCTCCGCTCTTTGAACCTAGGAAAGGTATACCATTGGGAAATATTTGTGCAAATCTCAGAAAGGATAGTGCAGTGCCCTGCTCCACCCTACACAGTCTCCGAAGACCCAGAAACACTGTAAAATCTATCCCCGTACCTTGCACAGAATAGGAAAACCAGGTTCTCTGGTCTCCCTGAATGAATGCAGCAGCTGACAACACAAATCCAAGAAAACCATCCAGAGAACCTATACTGACTTTCTAATGTCAGGTGCAAGTCAATACTTACATATATGGCACACCCACTCAATGCATAAAATGCCTACCTCTCCTCTGTTTCTATTCTTGGCTGATAAACTGTTACATTTCTGTGCCATCCCTGAAATATGAACAGTTGTGATCTCCATGGAAATAGTTGACAATGTAACTGCACAATTTTCTTTACCTCAGTCACGATAACAGCAGCACCGCCACTGATGGTGGAGATGCTGGGGAGGTGATGGTCTAGCGGTATTTTCTCCACACTATAAATTCTGAGATTTCCACAAATATTCCCCAATGGTAATGACACAAACCCGGACTTCAATCCCGCCACAGCAGATGGTGGGAGTTCAATTCAATAAAATATTTGGAATTAACATTCTAATGAAATACTGATGGTTGTAAAAACTAAGAACATCTGGCTCAATAGTGTCCTTCAGAGAAGGAAATTTGCTATCTTCACTGGTCTGGCCTACATGTGATTCCAGACCTTGTGTAGTGGTAGACTCTCAAATGCCCTTTGAACTGGCCAAGTCAACCAGTCAGTTATAACACTACAAGGTCTCAAAGAAGTGTAACCAGACAGACTGAAGCACTGCCAGTCTACAGCACGTCGAAGTGCAGTGCTTCAGAGAGGCAGTTCCCCAGCACCTTCTCAAAGGCAACTCGGAAAGAGTAATAAGTGCTGGCCCAGTCACCAACACCCATGTCCCATTAATGAAGAAAAGAAAATGACCACACTGAGGATGGAGAGATAGATGGGACAGAACTCACTTGAAACAATGGCTTGGATACATACCAACATGGGAATGATATTCAGAAATATAGGAAAAGGTGAACAATAAATGAAAATGCTCTCACAATTTATTTCCATACAAGCTGATTATCCACAGTCCCTTTGTTTATTTTTTCTACGTCCCTATTTCTGCACATATTCAACGCAATCCTCCAACACACATTACAGTATTTCCCAGCTGCTTCCACGTCTGATGCATGGTGAGTGGACTCAAAATGATAACTGTGATTTTCTCTCGACAAAGGCTACCACACCTGCTTCGTTTCCCCAGCACTCTGTTTTTTGTTGTTGTTGTTTCAGCATCTCAGTATTTTACTTTGTTTGATTTAATCTTTATTCTTTGTTATTTTATGGGACATTGGCCCATCGAGTCCACACTGACCCTCTGCAGAGCATCCACCCAGAACCACCTCATACACCATTCCTGCATTTCCCATGGCTAACCCGCACCCTACCCTGTCCCTGCGTCTCCAATTCCTATCACATCCAGCAGCACACGGCGGATAATTTAGCATGGTCCATCTACTGAACCTGTGTGCATTGTGGGAGGACACTGAACCTGTTAGAGGTGTACTAGAGCATGAGAGGAACGAGCAGAGTGAATAGTCAGCAGCTGGTCCCCTTCGCCAAAGGGTTAAAAATAAAGGAGAACACGTTTAAATTGAAAGGCAAGACACTAACAAAGGATTTGTTGAATCTGTTTTGAATCTGGACGATGGTTTGTGTCTAGAATGCATTGCCTGAGAGGGTGGATAAGGAAGCAAAGCTCACAAACTTTATAAAGCACTTGTATCAGCATTGGATGGTGCAGACTCGATGGGCCTTGTCTTTATTACATGATTTCTTGTGGTGGCAGCCATGAAAGCTCTGATGTATTCTGAAGCAGCAACCAAAGAGACTTGTTGGTTTGTTCCATCGAACTGTGCTCAGTAAGCGGCGAGATTACAAACCAGCAACATCCCATGTGGTATCAGTACTTACTCCAACTAGGACAGTCCAGACGTCTCTGAAAACATCCATGTTAATTCACATGCTCAGTGCAAGAATTGTCCAATGATGGCATCAGCATTATTTCAGCTATTTGACCCCATTATTTTAAGGACACCCATAACATAGAAACAGGCTTCGCTTCATTATTATATAGACTTCTCGTGTGAGATTGCTATTTCTCTGAAAAATACTAAATTCCTTATGACATATTGACAAAGAGTTCGTTTTCCAGCGAGCTTCTCATCACAGTATGGCGGCTTGTGTAACACTCCATCCACCAGCAGTAATATTTACTCACTGTTAAACCAACACATGAGATGCGCACCTGGCACTCCCTCTCAATAGCCACGTGGATGGACCAACCCCAACTGGACTGGAACGTCTCAAGGGCAATTAATTCTGTTCGAGCTCCATTAAAATCCCAAAATGAACTAAAAAGACAATTCGATTTTACAACAATTATTAAACAATGAGGACATCTTATTGATCTGACGAATTCATCGCTGTCGTTGAAGTTATGTGATCAATTTCTATGAAACCATATCGTGCATGTACTTAAAGAACAAAAACTCAGGTCACAGACACTGAGCCGAAACTAGATATACTTTAGTTTGGTGTTTTCTGGCTGTCATAGATGTATTGGGCTGATAGGCCTGTTTCTATGCTATATGGGTGTATTACTTTAATTGTTGGAAACAGAGAATGAAGTCTCACTATTTCCATAGGTTGTGGGCATCAAATAGTGAGGAATACAATTTCCAAGGGCACACAGGATTTGAAGCTATATCATTCTCCCTTCACTATCAAATTGTTAAGAACACCGTTTCTTTCTTTGTAACATTCCTGTTAGTGTTCCTGCATCACAAGAACCCTTGGGGTTTATCACCATGTTCTGAATAGAAATTAAACACAGGCAACAGAATGCTGGCCTTGGTAATGAAACATACCTCACAAGAACAACTGAAAGGAATCTACTGTATTAAAGTCATTCATTCGGCATAATCTGATTCTAAAGCAGTTTCAAGCGTGGCTTTCCCTTTGTACTATGCTCTTGACCTCTTGGCAACATTATGAATCTTTCCTGAGTGCTTTTGAGTTCAGTTTAAAAGACACATATGGAAAGCTGTGCCCAATAATCTGAAAGGAAAAGTTTTCATGTTCATGACAATCGTGTCATAGTTTTTTTTCAGTATCTAAACACAACAGAAATGTAGAAACTAGCATAGAGTTAGGAATAAAAACAGCTCTGACATGCGATAAGGTCATGGATGATATGATTGTGACCTCAATCACACATTCCTTCTTTGCCCTTACAATGTTAGTGCGTCATTCTTAGTCAAGAATCTGCCTGCCTCTGCCTGAGGAATATTCAATAACTTATTCTCCATTGCTATCTGGGAAGAGAATTCCACAAAGACACAACACAATGAAATAATTACACCAAATCACCATCTTCTTAACAGAGATATTCTTCCGTTTTATAATCCATCCACTCATAGGAATCTCTCACACAAGCTGAAATATTGTTTCGAATTCATCTTTAAAGACAACTTGGAATATTCTGGGGTCAAACAAGGTCACATGTTGTTCGCCTAAAGCAAAGATCCAGGTCCAGTCAATTCAAGATTTCCTCCATAAATAAAACCCAGGAGTCAGCTGAGTGATTCTTCTATGGATTGCATTTCATATCATTGTGGCCATCGCTCTCTAGATGTGGTTACACCACTACCTTGTAGATCTGTAGAAAATCGCCCGTACTTTTAAATGCATCCTGTTTCAGAAAGTTTCAACATTTATCTTACCTCCTTAAAAATTTGATGAACCCGTAAAGTTTTTATTTTGTAACCCAGCTGCCCGGTTCTTCAGTGCCTAAAGCCAATTTCTCCACTGAAATAATACATTACGTTTCTGTTCAACCCACCAATATCTTTGAGCACAGACACATTTTTCCTACTATTTTCCATACACCATTACTTGCCTGTTCACTTGTTCCAACCTATATCTCTTTATCTAGTCGTGTCCTCTTCCTATCTTCCTTCTCTAACAGTTTAAACAGTTTGTATTCTTCCCTAATACAGGCAGACTATTTGGTCAAAGAAACGTACTGTGGCGACATTTCAAAGTAATTTAAAATGAAATATTTTTATTCCATGTCTAAACTATAAATTTGAGACAAAGCTAAAGTGTTTTTCAGTCACATCACTCAGTTCCCATTACTCAAAGTAGTGTCAGATGGCGTGGAATGTGTGTGGGTAGAATTGAGGAACGAAAAAGTTGTAAAACCATAGTTGGAGTAATGTACTGGCCTTTGAATCATTGTCAGGGGATGGGGCACATGATAGACCAGGAGATAGAAAATATATATAGGAAAGGCAAAGTTAGAGTGAGTGGGAGGATTTCAATATGCTGGTGGATTTGGAAAATCAGACTGGTGGTGGTTTGCAAAGAAAGGAATTCGTGGAATGTCTTCGAGATGGCTTTTTGGAGCAGCTTATGGTGAAGGCAACAAGGGAATGGGAAATACCGGATTTAGAGTTGAGCAATGAGGCAGAATTGAGAAGGAAGCTGAAGGTGAAGGAACCTTTTGGAGGCAGTGATCCTAATATGATTGAACCTAAACTTCAATTTGAGAGGTAGAAAGTAGGATCGGAATTAATATTACAGCTGTACAAAGGCACCGACAAAGACATGGAAAGACAGTGAAACAGTAATGGCCGGAGTTTCTCGAAGCAATTGAGGAGTCACAGCAGAGATTCATTCCGAGGTAGAAGATGCATTGTACAGGGAGGATGAGGCATCCACAGATGACTGGGGAATGCATGGCTAGGGTAAAAGAAAAAGAGAAAGCAGATATCATAGCAAATGGTAGTCGAAAACTAAAGGATTGGGAAGCTTAAAAAGAGGAACAGAGGGCAACAAAATAAGAAATAAGGAGGGGGATGATTAAACATGAAGTTAAGCTATCCAGTGATAGAAAGGATGACTGAAGGAGTCTCTTTAGATATATTAAGGGCAAAAACGGGAAGCAAAAGTGTATATTCGGGCACTGGAAAATGACGCTGGAATGATAGTAGTGTGGAACAAATAATAGATGAGAAACTGAATAATTATTTCACGTCAGATTTCACGGCGGAAGACATGAATGATATCTGAAAAATTCAAGAGAGTGAGTAGGCAGACCTGATTAGGAGAAGTTTCTCGAAAAACTAAATGGGTAAATAAGCTGGATGGAGACATTAATGGTGATATTTCACAAATCATTGGAATCAGAGAGGGTATCAGAAGACGAGAAAATTGCGAACGTGACACCCTGTTTGTTTTTAATGAAAAGAAGATTTTTGAATTTTTTTACAAAATTACAAAAATAGTACAAACTAGTGTATTCTGCATTACAATATAATAACAACCCCAATGTAGAATTTAAAAACAAACTACTAATCTATTCTCCAAATTAGCAAAAAATAAAATAGGATATCCTACATTACTAAAACTAAACAAAAGGAGAAAAGAAAATTAACAAGTAAATAAATAATTAGATACATATGTTTTGAAAATTATATTAAGTCATAACAGAACCCGTATTGATACAGGATTCCTCCACCCAGGAGCCCCCGATCCAGCCAGAACCATCCCCACGGCTAAGCAAAGGCCCTGAACAATATGGGTGATATATCTGTGTCAATGTAGTTCAAAAAGGTGTGCAATGTTCTATAAAATAATTCCGTCTTTTGGTTGACCATAGTTGAAGTCTTCACCCTCAGGGTGAAGACACCCCCAAACATCTACTAGCCCTAACTCCCTACTCAGATCCGCCAATTGCCTAGATATCAAAGATACGCCCGCAGAGATCTTAGGTATTCTGTCCACCCCTGGGTTGATGATACAATTACAATCTCCCCCTATAATTATGTGGTGCACCCCGAGAGCCATCAACTTGGAGAACGTTTCCATCACAAATTTAAAAGGGTGCGCCGGGGGGCAATAGAGATTCAAAATCCATATTCTTCTTCATATATTAAAGTTTTAATCATTCTATAACATCCAGACTCATCTTTTATTGGCTTAGCATTTGGAAGGGAAAATTCGTCTGAATAAGAATGGCTACTCCCCTACTTTTTGAGGATAAAGATGAAAAGAACACCTGGCCAAATCCATCCTATTTCAGCCTCGAATGCTCCTTATCAAGTAAATGCGTCTCCTGTGGAAAGGCTGCATCCACCCTTTCTTTTTTAAGACTTGATAATTTTTTTCCTTTTGATTGGTGAGTAGCTCTCCTTGACATTTCCGGTGCATCACCTAAACGAATGGCTAGCCATCATCGTCCAAACAAGCACGAGACCCCGCAGGAAGAATAACCCCACCCAAAAGACATTGACGAAATCCCAAAAACGCTTCACACGTGAAAACACTCTTGAAGCAGCGAAATTAAAACATCTGAGAACTACTCCTAAAAACAAATGGCATAAAACATATTTAAAAGGAGACTTTCCCGCTTGTTCACAAAGGACACGACTAGCTTCCAATAATTCCGCTATAACATTTCCCAGCCAGATCTATGCCCTCGTCCCAGGCATGACAAAGTAGAGTAAATAAATTCCAATACCTCATAAGACAGAGGTTAAAAGGGCGGGAGCTAACCAACCTCCCCCCTCGAGCAGCATCTGTTTTGCCCTCTAATGTTGAAGTTGAACTAGGACTGGCCGGGCTGCGCTGGTCTGACCCGGGCCGGCGCACAGCAACCCGGTGGTCCCGTTCAACCCGCACCTGGCCCAGGTCCGACCCCAGTTTCAGCAGCTGTGGGAGCCATTGCTTCAGGAAAGCAAAACGCTGGGCTTCCTCCTCCCATTCGGGAAGGCCCAGTAACCGAATATTTTCCAATGACCTCGAATTTCAAGGTCGTCAATATGTTCCTCTAAGGTCGGCACTCAATGTTCCAGAGCCCAGAGCTGACCCATGGATAACTCAGCAGTGTTCTCGGAATCCGTGGTCCATTGCTCTGCATCTTAGACACGCTGCCTGAGTTTCTCGATCTCTCCGTCATGTTTCTGCAGCATGACCGAGATTGACTCCCACCTGGACTGAGTCTCTTCAGTGGACTAATCAATCTTTTCTCGGAGTGTAACAAGCTCCGCAATCAGGCTCACCTCTGCAGGTGATTCCTCCGCGGCGGCCGCAGACGTCTACCTTGCTGCGAGGTGGGGGGAGGTGGGGTGGGCAGGAGTCCCTGCCTGTTGTAAACAGCGATAGCCTTTAAAAAGCGTCATTCTAAAAAGCGTCAAATTTTAAAGTTTGATGTAGAATGGCCAAGGCTCTGGGCAAAAACTATTTTAAACAATTTAACAGGTGAGGTGAGGTGGGTAACCCACTTTGCCTGAATCTTGGACAGAGCTCTGCAGACTCATACTTACTTGGTCGCCGCCATCTTGGACCTCGCTGACACCCTGTTTCAAAGGGGAATAAGGCCAAAGGCTGAAAATTATAAACTGATAAGCCTAACCCCAGTCATGCATAAGTTCCTCGAATCCATTGTGAAGGATGAGATTTGCGAATAATTGCCAGTGCATGGTAAAGTAGGGCGAAGTCAGTATGGTTTTTTCAAGGGGAGGTCATGCTCATGAATCTGTTAGAATTGTTTGAGGATGTAACAAGAAGGTTAGACCAAGGAGAGCTAATGGATGTTATCTATCTGCACTTCAAGAAGGACGTTGACAAGGTGCTTCACAGGAGGATGCTGAGTAAGATACGGCCCCATGGTGTCAGAGACAAGGTACTAGTGTGTACAGAAGCTGGACTGTCTGGCAGAAGGTAGAGAGTGGGAATAAAAGGGTCCTTCTCTGGATAGCAGCCGATGACAACTGCAAGGGAACCAAAACTTTTTACTTTGTACATGAACAATCTAGATGAAGGAACTGAGGGCACTCCGGCGAGACTTTTAGATGATGCAAAGGTAGGTAGTGGGACAAGTATCATTGAGGAGGCAGGGAGGCTGCAGAAAGATTTAAAGAGGGGAGGAAGGTGGCCAAACAAGTGGCAGATGGAATACAACCTGAGAAAGTGCGCGGTGATGCACTTTAGTAGGAAGAAGAGAGGCATGGATATTTTATATTTGTGAAGAAAATTCATACGTCTGAAGTACAAAGAGTGTTGCGGGTTCCAGTCCAGGATTGTCACAAGGTAATCGTGCAAGTTGAGTCAGTAGTTAGGAAGGTGGTGTGTCTGCCACACAATGTGTTTGAAATCTTACATTCATCAAAAGAATTGAGTCAACTGTTATAAACAATAATATTTGTTTATTGAACACAATTAATATTTGAACAATAAAACGCACTATAACGTAATGCAAAACACTACAAATTTTCTTATGGTTTAACTTAACTTTGGATGATCACATACCACCCCACTAGACGTTGACCGGATTCCACGTGGTGAAGTCGTCATGTTCTTCTGATGGTCTTGGAGGCGTCTTCTCTTTCAGTGGTTATTCTCGAGTTACCACTCTCTGAGGGGCTTTACGGTGATTCTTATCCTTCCGAGTCTTCACACCTTTTGTGAGGGTGTGGAGGATCTGCCAATGAAATGATCAGGTTCGCCCCTGAAGGTTATGACAGGTACAGGCAGGATAGATCGAGTGAATCCTTAGAAGAGTATAAAGGCAAAAGGAGTATATTAAAGAGGGAAATCAGGAAGGCAAAACGGGAACATGAGATAGCTTTGGAAAATAGAGTTAAGGAGAATCCAAAAGGATCTTACAAATACATTGAGAACAAAAGGGTGAACATGAAGAGAATAGAGCCCTCAAAGATCAGCAAGGTGCCTTTGTGTGGATCCACGGGAGATGGGAGAGTTACTAAGCGAGTATTTTGTACCACTGTTTACTCAGGAAAAGGACATGGGACATATAGATATCCGGAGAAATAGATGGTGACATCTTGGAAAATGTCCATATAACAGAGGAAGATGTGCTGGATGTCTTGAAATGCTTAAAGTTGGAAAAAAATCCACAGGATCTGATAGATCAGGTGAAACTTGAAAGTGTTCAGAAAAGATTTACAAGGATGCTACCAAGGTTGGAGGGTTTAAGCTATAGCTGGAGGTTGAACAAGCTGGGGCTGTTTTCACTAGAACGTTGGAGACTGAGGGGTGACCTTATAGAGGATTATAAAATCATGAGGGGCATGGATAGGGTAAATAAACAAGGTCCTTTCCCTGGCGTGGTGAAGTCCAGAACTTGAGGGCATAGTTTTCAGTTGGGAAGGGAAAAATATAAAAGATATGTAAGGGGCATCTTTTTCACTCAAATGGTTGTACGTGCGTGGAATGAACTGCCAGAGGAAGTGGTGGCGGTTAGTACAATTGCAACATTTAGATGGCGTCTGGATGGGTATATGAATAGAAAGTGTTTAGAGGGATATGAGCTGAGTGCTGGCAGGTAGGACAAGATTGGGTTGGGATATCTGGTCGGCATGGACAAGTTGGACCGAAGGTTTTTTTCCCCATGCTATACATCTCTTTGACCCTGTGACTGTAATTTGACATGCACTATCAAATAACTGAACCATTTGTATTATCAAATTGTAGCAGACAATAAGTTGAAAACTTGCTATTTTTAGAATGAATGATAAAGAATAAAGAATACTCCAACACAGGGACAGACACTTCGGCCCTCCTAGCCTGTGCTGATCCAGATCCTCCGATTTTCTAAACCTGTCACCTATTTTCTAAGGGTCTGTATCCCTCTGCTCCCTGCCCATTCATGTTTCTGTCGAAATACATCTTAGATAACGCTATCGTTCCTGTCCCTACCAACTTCGCTGGCCACACGTTCCAGGCTGCTACCGCCCTATGTGTAAAGAACTTCCAACATACATCTGCCCTAAACCTTTCCCCTCTCACTTTAAACTCATGACCCCGAGTAATTGAGTTCCACAATCTGGGGAAAATGATTCTTGCTATCCACCCTGTGTATATCTGTCTTGATTTTGTAGACCTCAACCTTTGTCTTGGTAATGAAAATAGTCATAATTAACTCAATATTTCTTCATAACCTGCACCGTTCATCCCAGGCAATATCCTGGTGAACCTACTCTGTACCCTACTCAAAGCATCCACATCCCTTTGTTCATGCGGTGACCAGAACTATATGCAGTATTCCAAATGCGGCCTAACCAGAGTCCTATGCAACTGTACTCAACACCTGAACCAATGAAGGAAAGCATGCCATTTGCCACCTTGTCCACTTTACTGACCTGTGTTGGCATCTTCACAAAACAATGGACCCGAACACCCAGATCTCGCTGTATGTGAATTTTCCCCAGGAAATTTCCGTTTATTGTAAAGTTCACTCGTGAACTGGATCTTCCAAAATGCATCACCTCGCATTTGCAGAGATTGAACTCCACCTGCCATTTCTGTGTCCATCTCTCCAATGTATCTATATTCTGCTGTATTCTCTGACAGTCCCCTTCACTATCTGCTACTCCAACAATCTTGGCTAACTTGCTAATCAGGCAAAAGATACCTTCTTCCAAATCATTGATATGTATCACAAACAACAGTGGTCCCAGCATAGATCGCTGTTGCACACCACTGGTCAGAGGTCTCTATTTTAGAAATCCCCTTCCACTATTACTCACTGTCTTCTGTTGCTCAGCCAGTTCTCTATCCATCTAGATAGAAGACTCTGGACCCCATGCGACTTCAACATCTCCGTCAGCCGACCATGGGGAACTTAATAAAACGCCTTACTCAAGTCCTTCAGTATCTTCTCCAGCAGCTTCCCTATCAGGCTCACCAGTCTACAATTACCTGGATTATCTCCGCTATCCTTCTTAAACAAGGAGACAGTATTAGCAATTGTCCATTCCTCTGGGATCTCACCCATGTTCACTTATCCTGCAAAGACATACGTTAAAGCTCCAGTTATTTCCACACTCATATCACTCAATAACCTGTGGTTGATCTCATCCGGACTTGGTAGCTTGTCTACCTTAATACCTTTCAGAGTATCCAAAACTTCCTCCCTCTTTATGCCTACTTGACCCAGAGTACTCAGAGATCTATCCCTAACCTCAACATCCGTAACATCCCTCTCCTTGGTGAATACAGATGCAAAGTACTCGCTAAGAATCTTACCCATTTTCTCTGACTTCATACATAACTTTATTCCTTTGTCCTTGTGTGGGCCAATCATTTCTCTAGTTACCCTCTTGATCCTTATAAATGAAAAGAAGTCTTTGGGATTTTCCTCAAGTCTGTTTGCTAACGATATCTCATGACCACTTTTAGCGTTCTTAAATCCTTGATATTTACTGTGAAATGTAGCTAATGAAAAGAAAATAAACATTTGTTTGTGCCAGTGGGAACGCAGACCTTTTCAAAGTATTTTGTACCAAAAAAAATTTGAAAGCCGTCTCAGTGCAAATAAAAAGCAAGAGAAGAAACCTCTTGGGAAGAGTAATTTTCAGCCACTGTCCCCCCAAAGTCCTTCTGAGGTAGAAAAGAGTGAGGGTTTGTAACAAGGGCACAACAGTAACTATGGGAGGTCTGAACATGCAAATAGTCTCAATTAATCAACTGGACAGTGATATCCTTGAATAAAGATTTATAGAGTGTATGAGAGATTATTTCTGCGAGTAGAACGTCATGGAAACAACCAGGCAATGGGGTGGCACGGTGGCTCAGTGGTTAGCACAGCACCAGGGTCCCAGGTTCGATTCCAGCCTCGGGGGACTGTCTGCTTGTGGATTGCACATTCTCCTCCCTGATTCTCCTATCATTTTCTAAATAATTGTAAATACACTCCCTCAGAAACACCTGCAATACTTTTCCCACTACTGATGTAAGACTACTGATGTAAGACTGACTGTTCGGTCATTCCCAGAGTTATCCTTATTCCCTTTCCTGAACAAGGGAATGACATTTGCTACCATCCAATCATCTGGCTGGCACTGCTCCAGTGGACAGTGAGGACGCAATGGTCATCGCCAAAGGCACGCCAATCTCTCCCGTCACTTCCTGGAGTAACCAAGGGTATACCGCATCTGGCCCAGGGGATTTATCTCTCCTTATATTTGTAATTCATTCAATCAGTGTATACTTCCCTTCAACTTTTCTACTCCCTGTCCAACCAACTGATTGGCTGATTTCCATATCAGTGCAACATACAGTGCTGCCTTCCTGAGTAAGTACAGTTCATAACATTCTGCGAATCATGGAATGAAAAAATAAAGGAATGCATCAATGCCTTTCTGATGAAGAGTTTATGACCGAAACAAAGACTCTACTGCCCCTCGGATCCTGCCTGACCTGCTGTGCTTTTCCTGCACCACACTTTTTGACTCTGATCTCCATCAACTGCAGTCCTCACTTTCTGCATTACTGAGGGCTGTCCCCTACGCACACTGAGCAGGGAATTAACCATCAGAAACTCATTGTATGTGGAGCTGGCTGCTCAGTTCTGGAAAGTTGCACTTGATGAATACATTTTATTAAAAAAAGAAATCACAATTCCACAGATATTCATTCAGTGCCAGAGTTAGAGTTGTGGTTCGTGGTTTGAACAGCTTGATAACAAACAGGAAACGACTGAAGAACTCCGAGGTACAGGGTTTTCCAGGTATTATATTCCAGCTTACGTTAATGCTGGGAGTATTATCAGACAGGCTGACATGTGATAAGAGAATAATTTGACATGTGGAGTTGTAACATTTTTACCATCACAGAGACCTGTTTGAGGGAGATCAGGGCTAACAACTCAATATTCAGTTGTACTGGAACTGTTGGCTGGACTGGGCAGGGTGTTAAAGATGTTGCATTATTAATTAACAAGTCAGATACTGCTGAAAGGAAGGGTCTTCAAATGAGGCTTTGTGCGTCAAAATGATGACAGACAAACTGCTTTTTAAAGCACATTTTAGCTTACAGTGTGGAAACTGGCCCTTCCGCCCAACAAATCCACACAGACACTCCGAAGAGCAACAATAATATTGACAAGTCGCCAGGTCCGGATCAGATTTGTCCTCGGCTGCTTTGGTAAATGACAAATGTGATTGCTTCGCTGCTTGCGAAGATCTTTGCATCCTCGCTCTCCACTGGAGTTGTACCTGCGGACTGTAGAGAAGCAAATGTAATTCCTCATTTCAAGAAAGGAAATAGGGGAATCCCCGGCAATTACAGTCCAGTAAGTCTCACATCTGTCGTCTGCAAGGTGTTAGAAAGGATTCTGAGGGATAGTATTTATGACCATCTGGAAGAGCATGCCTTGATTAAGTGCAGTCAACACGGCTTTGTGAGGGGCAGGTCATGATGAGGGTAGAGCTGTGGATGTGTTGCATATGGATTTCAGCAAGGCATTTGATAAGGTTCCCCATAGTAGGCCCACTCAGCAGGTCAGGAGGAATGGGACACTATGGAAATTAGCTGCCTGGATACAGAATTGGCTGGTCTACAGAAGACAGCGAGTGGTAGTAGAAGGAAAATATTCTACCTGGAAGTCAGTGGTGAGTGGTGTTCCATAGGGCTCTGTCCTTGGGCCTCTACTGTTTATAATTTTTATTAATGACTTGGATGAGTTCATTAATAAAATTGAAGGATTGGTCAGCAAGTTTGCAGATGACACAAAATTTGAAGGTGTCATTGACGGAAGAGAAATGTTGTAGGCTGCAGCGGGACATTGACAGGATGCACAGATTGGGCTGAGACGTGGCAGATGGAGTTCAACTAGGATAAATGCGAGGCGATGCATTTTGGAAGGTCGAATTTGAAAGCTGAGTACAGGATTAAGGATAGGATTCTTGGTGGTGTGGAGCAACAGACGGATCTTGGTGTTCAGATGCATAGATCCCTTAAAATGGCCACCCAAGTGGAAATGGTTGTTAGCATATGGTGTATTGGCTTTCATTAACAGGGGGATTGTGTTTAAGAGTCGTGAGATCTTGTTGCAGCTCCATAAACCTTTGGCTAGACTGCACTTGGAATACTGTGTCCAGTTCTGGTCACCCTATTATATGAAAGATGTGGATGCTTTGGAGAGGGTTCAGAGGAGGTTTACCAGGAAGCTGCCTGCACTGGACGGCTTATCTTATGAAAAGAAGTTGATTGAACTTGGACTTTTTTCATTGGAGAAAAGAAAGAGGAGAGGGGATCTAATTGAGATATACAAGATAATGACCGATATAGATAGAGTTGAAGGGCAGAAATGGCTAACACGAGGGGTCATAGTTTTAAGCACGTTGGAGGAAAGTATAGAGGGGATGCCAGAGGCGGGATATTTATGCAGAGAGTTGTGAGAGCGTGGAATGCGTTGCCAGCAGCAGTTGTGGAAGCAAGGTCATTGGTGGCATTTAAGAGACTGCTGGACATGCATATGGTCACAGAAATGTGAGGATGCATACATGAGGATCAATGGTCGGCACAACAACGTGGGCTGAATGGCCTGTTCTGTGCTGTACTGTTTTATGTTCTATGTTCTGTGTTCTATTTTAAAAGTCCTTGTACTTAATAATAAATTGGTCTTGGGTGTGGAAATGAGACCCATCATTGCAATGCTCCATACTGTGAGTCGTGCACTGTTGTCATCATATTTATATAAAAATGAACGGAATAAAGGTTGGGGGGTGGTGTTGGGTTGTGTTTATTGGACAATCTAAAAGTTGGTATTCCGAAAGAATGTCGGACCTTCAGTAAAAAGGCTTTGCTGTTAATGGTTAGAACAATGCTGCAAACATTTCCACAGAGATTTCCAGCTCAAGTCACACACAAGAATGTTGGGCTGGGCTGATGCCAGCCATCAATGGAGCTGCACAATTCTGTTTGGATACTGACATTGTGGAGATAACATACGCTGGATGTGGTTTATGAGGGATTCAATGTAAGATGTCATGTGCTGCAGGAACCCGTCACCTTTATAACACATTCATTCAGGATTAGGTCCAAGGCACAGAATAACAGAGTTTAGGTGGCATACCAGAAGGGCTAAACTTGCAAGACATGGTTGTTTACAGGTCACTGCTACAAATATTGAACAGCATTTGGACCAGCGCCATGTGCTAGTCCATTGACCAGTCTGCGCCGAACCCATCTCCCTGTTGTTCAGGTATGTCGCTAACCAGTCTATTGTGAGGGATTGTGTGAGTAACTGGCCAGCTCTAGTTTGAAAGCTCTCTCGACAGATTTTGGAGATGGCCAGTGTTTTGGAGGTTGTGGTTAGGGCCAGTAAATCTGTGTCTGAATGTAGGTTTTTTCTCAATTTCATTTACAACAGCTTTGCTGCCTGCAAGATGGTGTGTTAACTGAACTGAACATGAATCGGCTGTTTATTACAGTCACTGAACTGTAATCGTTAGGTGTGCGCTCTGGTAATTCAATTATTGTTCACTGCAATTGCTTTCAAGTGAAAAACAATGATTTGGTTTATTTTTAAAATATGTAAGAAACAAAGTGATATTAACTCTTCTTTATACAGAATGTAAAAGTGACCTGCTGTATATTTCCCACAGACTAATCAAGCAACAATCAGATATTGTCTGGAAAGCAAGATTATGTGAATAGGACTATTTCCCAGGCAACATCACCATCCTCTCTGGTAGATCCTGTCCCACAGAAAGGACACAGCCAGGCAGAAGAGGGCAGCTCCTTGGCATATAGTCAATATAGGTTGGCGTGGTGTCTCAGTGGTTAGCACTGCTGCCTCACAGCAACAGGGACCCAGGTTTGATTCCAGCCTTAGGCAACTGTCTTTGTGGAGTTTGCACATTCTCCCTGTGTCTGCGTGGGTTTCCTCCCACAGTCCAAAGATGTGCAGCTCTGGTGAATTGGCCATGGTAGTGGGTTGCTCAACGGAGGTTTGGTGTGGACTAATTGGGCCGAAGGGCCTGTTCCCATCCTGTGGGGAATCTAATTTAATCTAATTGATGTTGGATCATTTGAAGGTGAGACTGCTCTGTGGAAGGTTATGGGGAGCCAATAAAAGGGAAACATATAATTGACCACATCACCAATCAGCCTGCTGCAGATACGCCACTCCATTTCATATATCGGTAACAATGTTCACTCCACAGTCCTTATGGGGAGCAAGGGCTAACTTCACATTTTGCAGACCCTCCTCACCATGACATGTACTGAATGGTACAGACTTTAAACAGATGAAGCAACTAATGACGATGCATCCATGAGGTACAATGGCTCATCGGCAGCAGCAGAATCATATTCTGTACAATTCATGGAGTCTGCAACTTCCTGGACCGACGCACTTCCCACTGTACATTAACCATCAAAACCCGACATACCTCCCACTGTGGAGGAACCATCACGGCCCGACATAACTCCCCCTGTACATTAACCATCACGGCCCGACATACCTCCCACTGTACAGTAAAAATCATGGACCGACACACCTCCCACTGTACAGTAAAAATCACGGTCTGACATACCTCCTCATGGACAGTAAGCATCACGGCCCAACATACCTCCCACTTTACAGTAACCATCACGGCGCGACATACCTCCCCCTGTACAGTAACCATCACGGCCCAACATACCTCCCACTGTACAGTAACCATCATGACCCGACATACCTCCCACTGTACAGTAACTATCACGGTCTGACATACCCCCCACTGTACAGTAAACATCACGGCCCAACATACCTCCCACTGTACAGTAACCATCATGACCCGACATATCTCCTACTGTACAGTAACCATCACGGCCTGACATACCTCCCACTGCACACTAAACATCACGGCCCGACATACCTCCCACTGTACAGTAACCATCACTGCCCGGCATACCCCCCCACGGTACAGTAACCATCACACCCCGACATACCCCACACTGTACAGTAACCATCATGGCCCGACATACCTCCCACTGTACAATAACCATCACTGCCCGACATACCTCCCACTGTACAGTAACCATCACGGCCCGACATATCTCCCACTTTACAGTAACCATCACGGCCCAATATAGCTTCCCCTGTACAGTAACTATCACGGCCTGACACACCTCCCTCTGTACAGTAAACATCACAGCCTGACATACCGCCCACTGTACAGTAACCATCACGGCCCAACATACCTCCCACTGCACAGTTTCCATCACAGCCCGACGTTGCCCCCACTGCATTGTAACTATGACGACCCAACATACCTCCCACTGTACAGTAACCATCACGACCCAACATACCTCCCACTGTACAGGAACCATCACGGCCCGACATACCTCCCACTGTACAGTAACCAACACTGCCGGACATACCTCCCACTATACAGTAACCATCAAGAGCACAGTGCTTAGCATTGCTGCCTCAAAGTACCAAGGTCCTAGGTTCAATTCCGGATTTGGGTGTTTGTCTGTGTGGAGTTTGCACATTCCCCACATGTCTGTGTTAGTTTTCTCCGGGTGCTCCGGTTTCCTCCCACATTCCAAAGATGCGCAGGTAGGTGAATTGGCCACACTAAATTGCCCATAGTGTTAGGTGCATTAGTCAGGGTTAAGTACAGGGCAGGGCAATGGGTCTGGTTGGTTGGACATTTTGGGCTGAATGGCCTGTTTCCACACCATAGGGAATCTAATCTAACCTCCCAGGTTGAAGTCAGGAATATGATGGAATAATCACTTGTCTGAATGTGTGCAGCTCCAACAGTATTCTAGTATTGTCTTAATAGCGACAGGCAACACAGTTGTGTAGGGCTGTTGATCATCAGTCATCATTCAGTCAACATCTTGTCACTCCCGAGCTCAAATCTTGTTTTAACGAACAGTCCAGCACAGGAACAGGCACTTCAGCCCTGTCTCACAAACTTGATTGATTATTTTGAGGAGGGGACAAAATTGATTGATGAGGGCATGAGGTTGGACGTTGGACGTTTGGAACTTAGCAAGGCCTTTGATATGGTTCCTTATGGCATGCTCTTACAGAAGGTGAAGTGAAATGGGATCAGCGGTCAGTTAGTGAGATGGATAGAGAACTGCTTGGCCATAGAAGACAGAGTCCTGGTGGAACAGTGTTTTTGTGACTTCAGATCTGTAAATAGATTGGCGGAGTTGCAGATTGTGAGGATGATTGCCAGAGAATACAGCAGGATGTAGGTCAGCTGCAGGCTTGGACAGAGAAAACGCAGATATAACTTTATCTGGGCAGTTGCAACGTGATGCGTTTTAGAAGGTCTAATGTAGGAGATAGGTATAAAGTGGATGGAAAAACTACTGGCCGCATCAACATCCGAAGGGATCTTGGTGTACAGCTCCACAGTTCCCAGAAAGTGGTAACACGGGTGGATAGGGTGATCAAGAAGACTGATGGCAAACTTGCAGACATGCATCGGAGCATACAGTATGAAAATTAGCAGGTCAGATTGCAGATGTAGAGAAACTTATTTCGGGCACGTTTAGAATATTTTGTACATGACTGGTTGCCACACCGGCAGAATGATGTGGAAGTGTTAGAGAGGGTATGGAAATGTTTTACCAGGATGTTGCCTTGTTTGGAGGGTATTAGCCAGAAGGAGAAATTGAACAGACATGGTTTGTGTGCACCTGCGCATCATTGGCTATAGCCGCTACCTGATAGATATTTACAAAATTATCAGAGGCATAAATAGAAGGACAGTTAGAAGCTTTTTTTCCCAAAGTAGAAATATCAATTACTCATGCCCGTAGGTTTTAGGTAAAAGGCAGAAAGTTCAGGAGATATGATCGGCAAGGTTTTTTTTTGCTTTTCCAGACAGGATGTGTAAGTGCCTGGAATGCACTGATAGAGGGGAAGGAGCTAATATAGCAAGGTTTAAGAGGGATCTTGGCACAAATATGAGTAAGTAGTGAACAGAATGACATAGAGGGTGTCAGAACAAAAACTTTCGCTTTAACTTTAGAACGGCATCATGTGTCAGTGCGGGCTTGCTGGGCTGAAGGGCCTGTTCCTGTGCTGGGCTGTTCTTTAAAACAAGATTTGAGCGCGGGAGTGACAAGATGTTCACTGAATGATGACTGATGATCAGCAGCCACATTCAGTGGATCTCTCCTCATCAACTTGCAGCTTCATACCCTCCCTCCCACAGTAGGGAAACTCAATATGGACAATTGGACGTGAAAGTCAGAGCTGGTAACTGGTGACTCCATCTCGCCCCTAGCTCCGACGGCCGTCTATCTTGGACCAGCGTCTTGGGGGACACTGCACAGACAGAAGCTACATGTACTCCACACCCACCTATGCTGGCATCTGTCACATGCCAGCCTTATTATGCCATCCCAGCACATCTCCGACCCATTGACAGTACACTTTCTTACTTCAATGCTGCAGCTCAGGGTGCACTGACAACTCTCAGTGCAATGCTGATGCAAGGACACTGTGCTCAGGGAAACCCAGCAAGCTCATAGACTGTCCCTCTGGGCTGCTCAATCGGTGTTTGTACGCACTCACTTTGAATTGACTTGAATGCTCACAGAATTATTGCCTTGCCTTACCCTGCCCTCAGCAGTGCTTCCCCTCAACCAGAGCTACCAGGCTCACCAGCCTGCTGTATTGTCTTGGTGGTGTGGCTCTGTTCGGCGAGCTGGGAATTTGTGTTGCAGACGGTTCGTCCCCTGTCTCGGTGACATCCTCAGAACTTGGGTGCCTCCTGTGAAGCGATTCTGTGATGTTTCCTCCATCATTTATAGTGACTTGTATCTGCCGCTTCCGGTTGTCAGTTCCAGCTGTCCGGTGCAGTGGCCGGTATATTGGGTCCAGGTCGATGTGCTTACTGATTGAATCTGTGGATGAATGCCATGCCTCTAGGAATTCCCTGGCTGTTCTCTGTTTGGCTTGTCCTATAGTAGTAGTGTTGTCCCAGTCGAACTCATGTTGCTTTTCATCTGAGTGTGTGGCTACTCAGGATAGCTGGTCTTGTCGTTTCCTGGCTAGTTGGTGTTCATGGATGCAGACCGTTAGCTGTCTTCCTGTTTGTCCTATGTAGTGTTTTGTGCAGTCCTTGCATGCGATTTTGTACACTACATTGGTTTTGCTCATGCTGGGTATCGGGTCCTTCGTCCTGGTGAGTTGTCTGAGAGTGGCTGTGGTTTGTGTACTGTTATGAGTCCAAGTGGTCGCAGTAGTCAGGCTGTCAGTACAGAAATGTTTTTTGATGTATGGTAGTGTGGCTAGTCCTTTGGGTTGTGGCATGTCCTCATTCCGTTGTATTTCGCAGGTGTATCCGTTTTTGGTGAATACATTGCATAGGTGTTCTTCTTCCTCTTTTTGCAGTTCGGGTGCACTGCAGTGTTTTGAGGCCGTTTTGAACAGTGTCTCGATGCAACTTCTTTTGTGTGTGTTGTGGTGGTTGTTTTCGTCGTTTAGGACTTGGTCTGTGAAAGTGGCTTTCCTGTATATGTTTGTGGTGAATTCTCCCGTCGGTGTACTCTGCACCATCACATCTAGGAATGGGAGTTGGTTGTCCTTTTCTTCCTCTCTCGTGAATCGGATTCCTGTGAGTGTGGCGTTGATGAACCGGTGTGTATTCTCAGACGCACACAACAGACTACACTAGTACAGACAAGAAATTGAGGGCCAAAAATCGTTAATTTTAAAAACCACCAATCAGGAAGGGACCCGGTCCATAGAACAGGCCGTCACCATAGGACAGAACAGAACCACACACCGCACAAAACGGCACTAAAAGAAAAACAAAATGGCCAAACTAACACACAACAGAGAGGACATCACAAAGCACTCCTGGGTTAGAAAACCTTTCCCACAGACAGCTCACAGACACGGAAAGAACAATACTGCCCAAGAGACTCAACTACAAACACAGGGACACCAAGACAGCAGATTTCCTAGCAGCACTAGAATGCACACTCAGAAACAATGGACTGACAGAAAAGGTACTACAAACAGTGAGACAAAGTATCGTACCACTTGCAACAAGGAAAAGACAAACACATAACCTCAACAACAAGGAGAGGGAAGCTCTAAAATCACTAAGAAACGATAAGAACATAATGATACTATCAGCAGATAAAGGCAGAATGACGGTCATCCTGTACAAATCAGAGCAGATCCCAACACCTACCAAAAGAGGGAGTTCTACCTCACCCCACAGTTCAGCAATAGGAGAAACAACACACTGAGGAACCTACAAAAAAAACTGACAAATAACCAGGCTTGATCTACAGAGAATGAAATCTGAAAGCAACAATACTACCAGATTCTATGGACTACCTAAAGTGCATAAACCAGACATCCCACTCAGACCCATAGTATCACTACCATCACATAAACTGGCTAACGAACTACAGCTGAAATTGAAACACCGGATCAGCGGATCCAGACACTCTATACAGTCAACACAGGAATTCTTGGACATCATCAGAGATATACACATTGACAAGGAAGAAACTATGGTCTCATTCGGTGTAACGGCACTGTTCACCTCTATCGACAAATCCCGAGCCAGGGAAACAATAGCCAACCTGATGGACATACAGAACATGACAACAAGACGGGGAGCCTATTAACAAAGACGACTACTGGACCTGTGCCTCACAACACACTTCACATTCAAAACCAAATATGTGAACAAATCAGCGGCACACCCATTAGCTCATCCATCTCTGGAATCATAGCAGAAGCGGTAATGTAAAGATTAGAACAAACAGTCTTACCGCAAATTCAATCCAAACTCTGAGTCAGATATGGATGACAACTTTTTAATCATTAAAAACACACCAGGTCATCAACGCCACACACACAGGAATCCGATTCACTCAAGAGGAAGAAAAGGACAACCAACTCCCATTCCTAGACGTGATGGTACAGAGAACTCCGAATGGAGAATTCACCACAAAAGTATACAGGAAAGCCACACACACAGACCAAGTCCTAAGCGATGAAAGCAACCACCCCAACACACATAAAAGAAGTTGCATCAAGACACTGTTCGAAAAGGCCACAACACACTGCAGTGCACCAGACCTGCAAAAAGAGGAAGAAGAACACCAATACAATGTATTCGCTAATAACAGATACCCCTGCAATTTCATCAACAGATGCCTAAGGGAAATACAACGGAATGAGGACATGCCCCAACCTGAAGTTTTACCTTACATCAAGAATACTTCTGAACGGACAGCCAGACTACTGCGGCCACGAGGACCTTTAACAGCACATGAAACAACGCCACTCTCAGACAACAACTCACCAGGACGAAGGACCGGATACATAGCATGAGTAAAACCAACGTAGTGTACAAACTCCCATGCAAGGACTGCGCAAAACACTACATAGGAAAAACAGGAAGACAAAAGATCCGCATCCATGAACACCAACTTGCCAGGAAACGACATGACCAGATATCCTTAGTAGCCACACACTGAGATGACAAGCAACATGAATTCGACTGGGACAACACTACTATTATAGGACAAGCCAAACAGAGAACAGCCAGGGAATTCCTATAGGCATGGCACTCATCCACAGATTCAATCAATAAGCACATTGACCTGGACACAATTTACCGGCGACTGAAGTGGACAGGTGGAACTGACAACACGAAGCGGCAAATACAAATCACTATAAATGCCGGAGGAAACATCACAGAAGCGCTTCACAGGAGGCTCCCAAGCACTGAGGATGTCACCTAGACAGGGGACGAAACGGCTGCAACGCAAATTCCCAGCTCGGCGCACAGAACCACAACAGGGAAGAGCTGCTATCAGGCAAATCCACATTTTGTACTTTGGAACTGCTTGTTAAATCCTGACAGCAAAATCATCTGGTGAACGTCCTCCCGACTGCTCGAATTTCAATCTATTTTGTTTGGACAGATATTTCAAGGCCCCTGCATATCAGACAATAGGAAGATATAAAAGATGATGCTTCACTGTGTCCTTCGTAGGACCAGCTTGTCTCCCCAGGCACCTAAAGTCTTCATTGTGGGTCAGAGAGCTTCAAAACTAATAGAGCACTGAAGGAGGCCATTTAGCCCATTGTACACCGAGCTCTCCAACATCACCGTTTGAAAACAGAGAGAACAGGGTGTGTGTGTCTGTGTGTGTGCGTGAGAGAGAGAAAACATAACAGAGAAAAAGGGAGTGAAGAGAGATAAAAGGAATGGAGAGAAAACGGAGTGACAGAGTGAGTGAGAACAAGAGGTATCAGATGACTGTAAAGTTAGATCAGAAGACAGCATGAGGAGAAATACACAGAAATTATACTTAGAAACTCCCACAGACTGCAAGCCCTTTGTCTGGTGCCGTACCCAGTGAGCGCAATGCTATCATCCCAGATCATTTATCACCAATAATATCGCTGACGGCTGAGCAGGATCCAAAAGAACAATAGATTGGTTCCAGGGAGAAGGTGAATTAATTTAAATATTCTAGGCCAACAGGAAGTTTTAGTCCCCCAAACACTGTCTGAGAGACAGGGCGAGAGAATCTCAGTGAGGGGGATCACTGACAGGAGGGAAATCAACATCTCAGCTGTGGGTCAAATAATGACCGATAAAGTTTGAACACCTCGTCCATGGTTTTGTAATTCACATTTCAATTCATATAGCTCCACATCGTAAGTGTATTTTAACAAACTTGTCTCTTTGTAGTTTTCATGTTTTTGTATGTGCAGAAATGCTTGTTTTTGGTCCCTGTATTTTGTGTTGAATAAACACATTTTATTACAGAGGAAGAAAGGACCTGTTGGATGGGACAGTTTTCGTCTGAACCGTGCTGCGGCCAGAGTCCGAGTGAATCCTAAATAAGGCTGTAGACAGAGCTTTAAACAGATTAGGAGTGTGAGTGAGTGCGCGGTGGGGATGCAGTTATAGGGTTTAATTAGAAAAGAGGAGGTAAGAGTACAGAGCTCAGGAGAGGTTAATAAAATCTCCAGCACAGATGCAAATAGGACAGTGTATGGAAAGTGTAAGCAATCAAACTTCAAGCACACTGGACAAACAAATGACAACGAGAAGAGGAACCGTTAATACAAGATTGAAGGGATTCTATCTGAATGCATGCAGTATATGGAATAGGGTAAATGAGCTTGTGGCACAGATTGAAATTGGTAGGTATGACGTGATGGGCATACACAGAGAAGTGGCTGCAAGGGGTCAGGATATTCAAAGACATATATCCTATCAAAAAGATAGGTGGCAGAGGGAGTGGATTTTTATTATTAATAAGAAATGAAATTAAATCAATTGTAAGAAATAAAGGAAGGTCAGATGGTGTAGAATTTGCGTGGGTAGAATTGAGGAACCACTAAGGAAAGACAATCACAGTTGGAGACTTGCACAGACCTCCAAAGAGTAGTCAGGAGCAGGGGTACAAGATGCACCAGGTGACAGTAAAGATCTTTAGGAAAGACAAATTTATATTGATCATGTGGGATTTCAATATGCAAGTGGAATCAGAAACCAGCTTGGTAGTGAATCGCAAGAAAAGGAATTTGATAAAATGACTGCAGGATGGCTTTTTGGAGTATCATGTGGTGAAGCCCACTCGGGAACAGATGACACTGGATTAAATGAAGCAGGCTAGAAAAGGGAGCTTAAGGTGAAGGAAAACTTCAGAAGCAGTGATCAGAACATGGTTGAATTTATTCTGCAATTTGAGAGAGAAGAAAGAATCAGAGTTAACAGTATTTCAGCTGAATAAAGGCAACTGGAGAAGCAGAAGGGAGAAGCTGGGTAGAATTGACCGGGACAGAGGTCTAGCAGGAAAGACAGGGGGGCAGCAATGGCAGGAGATTCCAAGGTTAATTCAGGAGACACTGCAGAGATTCATGCTGAGTAATACAGACATGGTACAGGGAGGATGAGGCAACCAGGGCTGACAAGGGAAGTCAGCGATTGCACATAAGCAAAAGAGCAAGCATATAATGCGGGGAAGGGCAGAGGGAACTGGAGAACTTGGGCCAACAGAAGTCAAGAAAAAAATAAATAAGGAGGGAGAAGATTAAATATGGGGCTAACCTAACCAATAATATAAAGGAAACTGTAAGAGGTTCTTTAGATATATAAAGTGCAAAAGAGAGGTAAAAGTGAATATGGACCACTGGAAAATGATGCTGGAGAGACAGTAGTGGGAAACAAAGAAATAGCTGAGGAAATTTGCATCAGTCTTCATGGTGGAAGACACGAGTAATTTCCCAAGAACTGAAGAGAGTGAGAGGGCAGTCCTGAATATGGTGGTCATCACCGAGAAGAACATGTTAGAAAACGGAATGGCCTGAATGTGGATAACTCACCTGGTTCAGTTGGACTGCACCACAACCTTGTAAGCGAGATAGTTGAAGAGTTAGTGCAAGTGGAAGTGGCAATCTTTCAGGAATGACTAAAATCTCGAAAGGGCCAAGTGGCTGTATAATTGCTAACATTACACCACGTTTAATAACGGCGTTAGGCAGAAGATGGAAAACTGCACTCTGATTAGCCTAACCTTGGTTGTGGGTAACATCATGGAATCCATCGTGAAGAATGGGATTTCTGAATACTTGGAGGTCTTAGGTAAAATAGAACTGAGTCAGCATGTTTCATCAAGGGGAGGTCATGCCTCACAAACCGGCTAGGATACTTTGAGGGAGGAATGAGCAGATTAGATCAAAGAGAACCGATGGATATTATTCATCTGCACCTCAGGAATCCTTTGACAAGGTGCCATGCATGAGGCTGTTGAGAAAGATATGGGACCATGGTGTTGGTGGCAAGGTGCTACCATTGATAGAAGTTTGGCTGTCTGACAGAAAGCAGAGAGTGGGGATCAAAGGGTTCTTCTCAGGATGGCAACCAGTGACAAGTGGGGTTTCACAAGACTCAGTGATGGGACCACAACTTTTCACTTTGTGCATCCATCATCAATATGAAGGAACTGAGGGCATTCTGGCTAAGCTTTCTAACAGTGCAAAGATAAATAGTGGGACAGGTAGCATTGAAGAGGAGGTTCGGCTGCAGGAAGGTGCTCTAGCGCATTTCCTCAACTTCGCACACCTCCGCCCTTGACGTACACCCTTCTAACGACAACAAGTTGGAACCTCTGTGGTGCTCGCCTTCCATCCCATCAACCTCAGGATACAACGCATCATACTCCTCCATTTCTGCCACCAACAGCCAGTCCCCACCACCAGAGATATACTTCCTTCCACTCCTATCATCAAACTGCTGAGGCCATTCGCTCACAAACTCTCTCGTTAGGTACACGTGGCCCCACCAATCCGCCTTCCACTCGCCGCACCTTCCCTTGCCATTGCAAGACGTATGAAAGCTGTGCCAACACCTCCCTCCTCACCTTCACCCATGGCCCCAATGGATCCTTCCACATCAGGCAGAGAACATGTTGTGCATCCAAACACCTCATCTAGTCTGTCCATTTCTCCTGGTCTCCACTACATTGGCGAGACAGGACGTCAACTTGCAGAACGGTTCAGAGAACATTCTTGGACACCCAAATCCAACAACACCACTGCCATGTGGCAGAATACTTCAATTCTCCCTCTGACTCCGCCACGGCCTTGCAAGTTTTCGGCCTCCTCCATTGCCAGACTCTTTCTACCTGAGTCTGAACGAAGAACGCATCTTCTGCCTTGTGATCCTGCAAACACGGACAATTTCACCAGTTTCCTCATCTCCCCTCCCTCCACCTTATCCCAGATCAAACCCTCCAACTGAGTACCGCTCTCTTGAACTGTCCTACTTGTCCATCTTCCTTCCCATCTATCCACTCCACCTTCCATTCTGACATATCACTATCACCATCTACCTTCATCTAGCTGTCGCCTTCCCAGCTTCCTCCCAGCGCCAGCCACTCCCATTTATTTCTCTGCACACTTCCGACCATCCCACATTCCTGATGAAGGCTTTATGCCTGAAACTTCGAATCTCCTGATCCTCGGATGCTACCTGAGAGGCTGTGCTTTTATATGACCACACTTTTTGACTCTGATCTCCAGCATCTGCGGTCCTCACTTTCACCTGCTGAAGGACTTTCACAGGTTTGGAGACTGAGCAAAGAAGTGGCACATGGAGTACAATGTGGGAGAGTGTGGGAAAGCATTTTGCCAGGATGAATAGAGGCATGGACTATTTTCGACATAGCGAGCAAATTCAGAAATCTGAAGAGCAAAAAGACTAGGGGGTTCCAGTCCAGAAGTCTTGAAAGGTAAACTTACAGGTTGTCAGTAGTTAGGAAGGCAAATACAATGACGGTATTTATTTCAAGAGGGCTTGGATATAAAAGCAGGGATGTACTTCTAAGGCTCTACAAGGCTTTGGTAATGCCACGTTTGGATTATTCCGTGCAGTTTGGGGTCCCATATCTCAGGAAGGATTCACTGGTCCTGGAGCGTTTTAGGAAGAGATTCCCGAGAATGCTGCCAGGAAATAAAAGTTTAACATATAAAAAATATTTGAGAGCTCTGGGTCTGTATTTGGTAGAGTTCAGAAGGATGTTAGGAGGTCAACTGAAACTGACAGAATACTAAATGACCTTGGACAGAGGGGATTTGGGGAAGATATATCCAATGGTTGGAGAGACTTGTACCCTGGGGGACAAGTGTAAAGAGAAGACCTTTTCAAAAAAAGATAAGGAGAAACCTCTTCAGCCAGAGGGCGGTGAAACGATGGGATTCACTGCCAGAGAGGGCTGTCGAGTTCAGGTCATTGAGTATATTTAGGAGTGAGACAGATGGGTTCTTGACTATAAAGGGGATCAAGGGTTACAGGTAGAAAGTGGGAGAATTGGGTTGAGAAGCTTAACAGCCGTCATGGAATGGCGGAGCAGGCTCAATGGGCTTAATAGCCAAATTTCTGTTCCAATGTCTTCTGGTTATATGGTTAATATTGGCTCTCCTCATTCCTCATTGGAGATGTATCCTTGAATTTGATCTCCATATGAGGAAGGAAATTCCAATACAGATGGCTGGCAAATATCATGTTCCCTCTCTCCAGTCTCAGCAGCCATGCCCCAATATCATAATCACACTGCAATTGAAATCGAGTGAAATTTACTTCAATACAGTTGATTGACATCGATAACATTAATAGCATGACCCTCACCTGCCGTCTCTGATCCTTGAATAACCATCTGAATTGTGTGTCACATCATATTCTCTGTTAACATATCCATGCCATTTGTCTGTTATCAGTCATGTTGTCATAGGCAATTTTCCGTCAGATTATGGACTAGAAAAGTTCTCTACATGTTTTACTGACATTATAATCACATCACTGATCAGTAGTTACACACTGTATGTTTCGATTTATAAACGGAGAAAATTGTTTAAGTTCTGACAATCCTTTGACATTCCTGCCATACCTAAGGCAAATCGAATGATTACATACAATCAATCTACCATCTCAAATATTTCTTCCTTTTCACCCCCACACTCGTATCCCATGCCAAATGTGTAAACTTTAAACGTTCTTTTGAATTTTAATGAAATCAATATTGAATTCAAAGGGGTTAAAGGGGTTAGCTGGAACTATTTGTTCAGTGACTGTGATTAATATCAATCTCCGTGGATCCTATTTATGGCATGAAGAGTTTCCATCATTGAAAGATAAATGGGCTCTGTTCAATGTGCTATCCCACAGTGTGAGTAGGAACATCACTGACAGCACTGACAGGGATCAGCAGCTCTAGAGAGAGAGAGGGAGGAGACATCAGAATCTGACAACATTAGACTGTAATGTTCCAACAGTGGATCAGAATCTGAGAACATTAGACTGGAATGTTCCAACAATGGATCCGAATCAGAGAACATTACACTGGAGTATTTCAACAATGGACAGGAGTTTATCCTCGGGTCTTTACTGGTTTTCTCGGCCTTGGATATCATTAGCATCACGGATCCAGGATATCCTTTGGATTATTCAAGGTGGTTACTATCCCATCCTTGCAATAGTTGGTGTTCCTGGTAAGTCATTATATTTGTCTACTGAACCGGGTTGAACTGAATTTCTGCTCATAATATATAAATTTTGGAAAGTGCAAGTCAATGTCTTCAGTTCCAAACAAAAACTCCTTTCCTTATAAAATATAACTATCAAACTACTATTTATAAATTACTCACTGATATGCGAGAAGGACACAGAATGTTCTCAAACTCCATAATCCATTTTGTCCTTCACAGATTTACATCTCCATGTCCTCCCCACTCCCCAATCCTGTCCAAAACCACCATCATGATATCTCAATCTCGTCTGCAGTCTCAGTGCACTTCTGAATGAACCATAATTTTTGCCTTTGTTCTATCTGGCTGCAACAGTTTCAAGTGCATTCTAACCAAATGTCTATAACTAAAAATTGCTCTTGAGGATGTTTGACGTCTTCTCTGCACATACAGGAAGACAGTTTATGGTGGTCAAGTCATTGACTTATAATCTAGAGCCTCAGAATAATAGTCTGTGAATATCTCATGAAGGAAAATGGTGGAATTTAAAAGCAACCATTATCATTTGTTATAAAAGCCCATCTGCTGTCTGAAGTCCTTTAGGCAAGTCTATGTGTCAACCTTCCCTAGTCAGGTTTCCGTGTGACTTCATTGATTAACATGTGGTGTACTGCACGTTTAAACTACCTGACAGCACCAAGTCTTCTGAAAAATAGATATACTTTAACATTTGGTCGAACAACTCGATTAGCTCATTGTCTTGAGATAAAAACAAATTCAGCCAAACAGTTTAAATCATACCCCAAATGACCCATCTCCAATCAAGTTTGAATGTAATATATTGATTAACTTAAAAGCCAATGACACAATACAATAGTTTGAAGGTACAAGACCGTGAAAAATTGAACAGTTGAGAGCAGAGCTGCCAAGCTACCAGCATGCAAAGACTGCCTGAAAAATAGCTCCCTTAAACGTATATTCATTGATTAGTAACTAGTGAAGCTGAATCCCCCAGAAGAAAAGAAGACAGGAATATGGAGAAGAACCGAAAGTTTCCTGGTTTTGAGTTAAGAAGTTTTATGTCGTAAATCTTAATTTGGAGTCTTATCGGACTCGTATTGTGGAGTGGGAAGGTCAAAGATAGGTTAGAGGAAGAAGTTGCAAATATTCGTTCGATTATTATTCTCTGTAATACTTCAAGAAATAAAGTTGTTAATTTTTACTTTAAATAGTTCTTAGACTCTAGAATTATCACGCATTACTGCATTGGATAAATCTTTTCTCTGTTGCTGGTTTTAATTAAGCAGGAGAATATGTCCTGTATTATAACACTACAAACCCCCAGCAATTTGTTTTACTCTTTGCTGTCCTGTGGAACAACTGAACCAGCTACTCAGTTTAAGATTGGCGTAACATGCTGCCCTGAACAGGGCTGCATACATCCTGTGAGAGAAGAACAAAAGTCAAGATAGATTTCTTCCTCTACCTCGTTCCCGTATTTGTACATCTCATTTCTATTCAGGTAGGCGGTCATTACATCTTTTAGATGTATTCGATCTCATTGAAGTTCTCCTCGAGTGTGATGCACATCTCCATCGGCAATTCTGATGCTGGCTTTATTGATGCTGACGTACAGATGTAAGGAACTTATAAATTCCATGTCAGTCGTGTTGCATAGAGAAATAATGGTGTTTCATAAAACGGCAATGTCGAAGTGAGAGAAAAGAATTATTGTGATCATCCCTGAGTGTGTTGATGCAGTATTTGGGGTACTGTGGATAGACTTTCTCTCAAGTCTCACCAGACTAATCCCTGGGATGATGGCAACATGAACAGTGAGTGAAGCTCAGTGAAAGAATAAGGTGATTGCATTGAATATTAAGGGGGATGAACAATCACTTATGATTTTATAAACAGACACTGTTATGGTGATAAATTCCATGGCTTTTTTTTCACTCGGGTTACATGATTCTGGATAGTTTAAGAGCCTCTGAGAACGTTCCACCCAACCATCCCCACTACCTATTTCGATTCAGAGAGAGAGAGAGATAGAGAAAGAGAGATAGAGATAGACAGATAGAGAGAGAGAGAGAGAGAGGGGGGGTGGGGGTTCAGGCTTTTGGGAAAAAAAAACTCACCCAACGTCAATACAGTTCAATTGTTGCGTGATCCTGCAATCAACGTCATGCTATCCATAATCCCGACAGCAGCAACAGTACCTTCATTATAAAAGAGTTAAGTCTTCCCAGCAGCTTCTGACCTACATAGAGCACATGGGAGTGTCTTCTCGGAGATAGATGATGCCTCCTTGACACTTTACACGAAATATTTGGTTTCCCTCCTCACTGCCAGCAAACCATGTTAAGGTAGCACACGTTCTACAAACAATGGAACCATGATTAACATCATGGAACACCCAATCAATGCAGTCTCGGTTTCATTGGTTTGTCATGTTAGAGTACCAATGACGCCCTCCTGTTTCTGTGGAACTATCTCGTGGGGCTGAATAGCCTCCTCCTGGTCTCATGGAACAGGTTCAAGCGTCTGATTGGGTTCTGCCTGTTCCTGTTTAACAGCTCGATGTACTGAACAGAACCCTTCTCTTCCTGTGGAATAGGCAGATGGATTGAATGGGCTGTCCCTCTTCTTGATCAGTAGTTTCCACGGGCTCAATGACGTGACGATGTATGTGTAAGGAATATTTTCCTCTCACAGCGGGTAATCAATGTCAGGAATTATCTGGACTAGCGATTTATGGGAGCTACATCACTGAAAGTATTTAAGGAGGATTTGGATGGATTTTTGACCTGTCAGACAGCTAAGGGATGTGAATAATTGGGCATTTAAAAGGAGTTAATGCCAATGGTAGATCAGCCATGATGGTAGATAATGGCTTGATCATCCGAATTAGCTGATCCAGTTCCTTATGTCCTCATATTCTGTAATTACAAAGTTAATGCTTGCAATTTTCCAGAACGTTCTGTTATTGAACGTTGCAATCAGACAGAGCAAAGTATTTTGTGAGTCATCGCTGGGTGAGATATGGTGTTGTATTCACAGTGAATCTGTTCCTATATTATGACCAACAAATAAAGCACAACTCTGCAAAGAGACCAGAGGCGTCTTTCGAACCCAGTCTGGATTTCCAAATAACATTTTCCAACCCACACTAAACCGTGTGTGTGTGACAGTCTTGAGGGATTGAATGAGATGTTGTGTTACTGTGGATCACGTATTTGGAGCATGTGGCCTCCAACTGCTCCTTGCAGGAGCTGTGAGTGGTTGGATGGAACATAGGAACATAGGACTGAGCAGCAGGAGTGTGCCATTCGACACATTGTCACCGCTCCACCATGCGCAAAGATTATGTGAAATATGATTGTGGTCTCCCCAGCACTTTTCTGTCTGTATACCATTTTCTACATTCATTTTTCTGTCAAATGTCAACAAATACAACTTTGAATAAATGTAAACATCCAGGCACCACAAACTTCTGGGGAGGGAATTTCTACTTGGACAGCCCTTTGAAAATTTATCATTTGTGTTCCAGCCAATGTTGGACGATCACTGTTTCCTTTTTTGTCCCACTCCTCCACTGGTTACACCAATCTTAAATGTAACCAGTTTAATGATGTGGTCAATGATAACGGTTTCAGAGTAGGTCATTTTCGAGAAAATAAATGTAAGACACAGAACGTTGAACTCATATCAAATGGTAAAATGACAGAGTGCCCCAAATGTTATTCTGCCTTTGAAGTTATTCTGTTCAAATAAGCTACTGGTTGTGGGAATTCTTTCTAGAACAGTTGGATTTGGCTGAATCCCCTTCGTTTCAGGCATATGAGAGTTTCCAATGAATCCTCACCAGGAATCCATCACAAGTGGCAAAGATAACTCAGAGATTTTATCGACTGACACTTTGCTAAGTGGTGGAACAAAGTCAGAGAAACGGATCAATTGGCTGTTGCTTCTCAGGCAGGGAACAATTTTCTCCCTCTCTGTGTTGAAACATACCATAATGTCAACTGAACACCAAACTGGACGATGTGTGCTCTCCTGCAACATTCTCTGGAAAACCTGATTATGGATTATATGCAGGGGCATCATTGCTCTTGTTGTACACAATTCCATTCAATGTCAAAAAATGTCCCCACTTTATAATTTGATGACATGCTTACACATGTCTGCGTAATTTGTAAGTATTGGTAGGTGTCTTCATAGTATGTGTATTGATATCAATACATCTTTTTTCTTCAAATTTATTCTCTCGCTTTAGTCTCCCTGACAAGAGATAATACGCATCCAGCTGATGCACTTTTCTGAAAGTCATGGTGATTCAATACTATGTCTATGCTAAAATCGGAACTGATTATCCCCCATAACCAAAGGCCGGCATCCCAGGAATGAGAAAAGGGAAACCTCTTTGAAAATTTCAAAAATAATTATATCCTTTTATTTTAGTGTTAGGGGATCAACACTGCACACATTGCATCAGATGTGGTCGCAGCAATGCCCTGTACAGATGCAGTAAATCATTCCTGTAATTAAACCTTAACCTTTTGCCAAAAACAACATCATTCCACTTACCATCCAAATCACTTGCTGCATCTGCAGACTGACTTCACATGATTCATGTCCCGGGAATATAGAAACCGCCTGTATCACAGAGTACTGCAATCTTTCTCCATTTAAATTGATTACCATTATTTTATCCTTCATGCCAAAATAGACAATTTACCTTATGTTATTTCTACTGAAGGTTTGCGCACTAACCCTCCCTGTCTATAATCATATTGCAGACTCAGTATCTCAATTTGGGGAGACAATGAATGACCATCTTGGTGTACGAGCTAATTGAGCTCCAAGCCATTTCCTCCCCTTCCTCCAGATCTTTGATGCAGATTATTGGCCATTGATAATCCCACAGTGATTTCTGAGGCATTCCATCAGTTAGAGCTTTGCAGGCTGAAAGTAAATATTTCTCTCTACTCTCTATTTCCTGCTAGTGATATATTCCCTGTTCCCGTGTAGCCATTCAGGTGGCTTGAATGGCCTCGTCCTGGGCTGTGTAATGTACTCAACGATCTGAATTACTTAATTCTATAATCCTGTGTAATTTCTTAGAGGGGCAGAATGGTCTCCTCCTGTCTCATTGTAACGATCCTGTCTGACGGATTGCGGTGGTCCTCTAACACTATAACTGCATCGAGGGATGGATTGAAGGAACAACACATGGGTTCGGGGCAGTAGCATATCTCTGTAACAGTCTCGCGGGTGGATTGAGGGAACAACACATGGGGTAGGGGCAGCAGTATACCTCGATAACTCCATCGAGGGTGGATTGAGATAACAACACATTCAGAATGCTCATGGCTGGTCCGATTGTCTCTGATCATCCCTCTCCTGTCTGTTCCCGATAAACATTGACTCTCCTGTCTAGCAAATATCAGTCGAGCTCAGCCTAGAATATCCTCAATAACAGAGTCTCCCCTATTCCCTGAGGATAAGGATACCACAGTCCGCACAGCACTAAATTGAAAGGGTCATCGTTTTTTCATTGACGGGCCCATTACATTAAAACTGTGATAACCTCACATAAAATCACCACCTCTTTTCATACTTAAGGATATAATAATTATGAATAACCAAAAACCATTCCGGACTCCAAACCTGTCCCACATTCCCACTGACTCTTTCCAGTCAAATATGTATCAAATCCAGCCTCTGCTGCAATCTCAGAAAATGAATACTTGACTGCATAACACCACATGAGCATGAAAAAAGGAGCAGAATGAGGCCATTCGACCCATCGAGTCTGATATGCCATTCAACAATTTCTTGTATGTACCCCAAACCCATTTTCCTGCCTTCTCCCTAGAATCTTTGATCCTTTTTTAAACCAAAAACGTGCCGATTTGTGTCTTAATGACACTAGCGCTTGTGTCTCTGTGTTTATGTATATGTGTGTGTGTATGTATATATATATGTGTGTGTGTGTGTGTGTGTATGTGCTTGTGTGTGTGTTTGTCCCTATGTGTGTGTGTCCATGTGCTTGTTTTCTGTGTAAGTGTGTGGTTACATCTGTGTACCTATGTATCAGCCTCTGTGTTTCTATCTGTGTTTGTGTCCATTTGTGTGCAACTGTACATGTCTCTGTGTATTGCAATGTGTGTGTATGCCGATCTCCTTATATGTGTTGTACATGTTAGCATGCTGGGGCGTTTACCAATACGTCTGTGCATCTCTGTGCATCTCTGTGCAGTGAGGTATCTGTTTTTGTTTGGGAGTGAATGGACTGACGTTGGAACTGACAGTGGGTTTAAAGAGAACTGAATGTTGCTCTTTACTCAGTTGATGGGAAGTGGATGTTTCAGAAGCTCCACATGAGCCATCTTGTTTCTGTCCGGCTCACGCCAGGTTCCTCCTCACAAGGCGGGAGAAGGGGGTGTGAGGGAACAGATATCAGGCACCGCACCACCCGGCTTGGCCCTTTCTGTCCCATTCTACACCGTTTCTCCTGGAATAGGAGAAAGGGAGAGAGGGAGGGAGAGTGGAAATGGGTGACCCTGCTGTTAGTGCTGGTGGATGCGGGGTTGGGGGGAATGGTGAGGTGTCTGGAATGAGTCAGTCGACATTTGTAAATCAATGTAGTATTATTAGTGTGGGGGGGTATTGCGTAGGTGACAGAGAAATAGAGGAAGAAAGTTGCTGAATTCAATAGTGAGTTTGGAAGTGCCTGAGCCTTATTTGGAAATAGAGTGTGAGCCTTGTTCGGGGGTCAGTGTTATAACAGGTATACAGGGAGTGTGAAGGAGTAGATAGAATATGGTGACCCTTATCCTGACAGAGTGGAGAAGGTTATTGACGCTTGTCCTGTATCACAGCGTCAAGGTGACCCTTCCGGAATGTCTTGTCCAAGTCCATCATCAAGAACGCCACAGACCATGTCCCTCAGATTCAGTTTAAGGGGAGCTTATAAATAACAAGGAGAAGCAAACATTGGTGTATTATATATCGAAATTAAAACTGTTGCAGAAATTCTGAGCGTCATATGCTCTGAAAATTAGACATGCAAATATCATGGATGCTGCAGTCCTATTGGATGGTCTCAAGTTGCATCTCAACTGCATTAACTAAGTGACTGCTCATGCTGTGAAAAATAAATTCCCCAAATGTATATCAAGTGGGTTGAAGAGTATCTATTGAACCAAACTAGAGCTCAAGTTTTTTCGGATTTGGTGTTGTGTGGTCAGGAGGACTAATCAATGTCCTTGGTCTGAAGCAGCTTTGGAGGAATAGTGACATTAATATGCTGTATTTTCCACGGCGTCTGCATTCAATATAGAACGTCTGTACATTTTGGTCAAACATGATGGAAGCATGGAGCCGAGAGGGTCAAGTTTGTTCCAGTGAATTAGGAAAATACAAAATAACATTCAGTGGGAGATAAGCAATGGTTGTTAGAGTCATAGAGTCCTATAGGCCCTGCAGCTCAAACTGATCCATTCCGACCAAAGTGTCAATTCACAGTAACACCATTTCCCAGACATTGCCCTCCTAATCCTTTCCGATCCTGCATTTGTCAAAATGCATTTTAAATGTTTTGAATGAACCCACCTGAACTACTTCTGCTGGTAGCTCATTCCATATGCGTATCACTCTGTGTGTAGAAAAGTTGTTCCTCAGTTTCCCTTTTATTCTTACCCCTCTGACCTTAAACTTTAGTCCGTGATTGTCCAAACCCGGCAAGTAAAGGCTGAGTGCATTCACTCTATCCATTCCTGTTATGATCTTATACCCTTCAATAAGATCCGCTCCCCAGTCTCATACACACAAAAGTAAAAATTCTTAGCTTTTCCAACCTCTCCCTACAACTCAGAGCCTTGAGTCCTTGGCAACTTCCTTGTAAATTTCTTCTGCACTCATTCCAGTTTAATAACATCATTCATATAGCAAAGTTAACAAAACTGAACATAACGCTATAAGTATGACCTCATCAGAGCCCCGTATTCTGAAGCATAGCTCCCCAAATTCGCTACTTCGTGCCCTGACTGATGAATGCCAGTGTGCCAAAAGTCTTCTGCATTGCTCTGTCTCCCTCTGAATCAACTTTCAGAGAACCATGCACCTGAATTCCAAGGTCCCTCTGTTCCACTGTATTCCTTAAGATCCAGCCATTCACCATAAAACTCCGATATTGATTTGAGTTTCGAAAATGCAAGAACTTACACTGATCGGCATTAGAATCCATTTACCACTTCTCGGCCCACTTCCCCAGCTGATCAAGGTACTGCTGCAAGTTCTGAAATTCCTGATAACCTTTGTCATTCTCCATGTAACTGCCTATTTTATTGTCACCTTCAAAATTACAAATAATGCACGTACATTCTCATGTAAATTATAGATAGATGTAATATATAGTGGTGCTAGCATCGCCCCGATGCATTCCATTATTCCCAGGCCTCCAGTCTGACAAGCATCCTTCCACTATTACTCTTTGCTTCCTACCGTAAAGCCAATTTTGTATCCAATTTGTCAGGTCCTCCTCAATTTTATTCGATCTAAACTTCCGGATCTGCGCACCGTGTGGAAGCTTATTGAATGCTTTACTTGAATCCATATAGACTAGGCATACCCGCCTGACCTCCTCAACGTTGCTGGTCACTTAGTCAAAGAATTCGAACACATTTGTGAGCTACGGTGTCCGAGGTACAAAGTTGTGCTGACTTTGATGATAGACTTTTGCCCGAAACGTTGATTTTCCTCTTCTTCGGATGCTGCTTGCTCTGCTGTGCTTTTCTAGAACCACTCTAATCTTGCGCCGAATCACACCCTGTCTTTCCTAATGCACGTATATCTTATCTCTCAGAACCTTTTCAAGTACGTTACCTGCTACAGATTTTAGGTTTAGTGGTCCATAGTTCCCAAGTTTTTCTTTTTAGCCCTTCTTGAGTAAGGGCACAGCATTTGCAACTCTCCAGTCCTCTGGGACCTCATCTGTTGGCCAGCGATGATGCAACAACATCAGCCAGGTCTCCCGCAATTCCTTCTCTGTTCTCCTGCAGTGCTCCTGAATATATCTGGTCAGGACCAGGAGATTTATAGAAATAATGCGAAGTCTGAATAATACGTCTATTTATTTAAGGTATAAACATCAAAGAAAGGGAAAGTGACACAATGATGTTTAACATAACAAATTAGAAAACGTATTAATCATAGGAAGTGGTCGGAAGAATTTCAGTCATAGTGGAAACCTGAAAACTCTCAGAAATTCACGATCCAGAAACAAGGCCCATGAAATTGATAAGGAATTCAAAAACAGAACATGAATGCTGACAAACAAGAACAGAAACACTGCATAAATCTACAATCTGTATTTGGAAATTTGTAATCGGGAGAGGAGAGTTTATTGTGAAAAACAGGGAAATGGCCAAGAAAATAACCAGTTAATTTGCATCTGTCTTCATAGAGGAAGATCCACAAAATCACCCAGTAATACCCAGTGATCATGTCGGGCTTGTGCAACTGAAGACATAAAGTCAACTTATATCATTAACAAGGTGGTATTTGAGAATATAACTGGATTGAGCATTGCTAAGTCTGACAAACCTAATGTACTTCATATTAAAATGTCTGACATAAATCGACAATAGAAATATTAATTGCACTGTTGTTGACTGTGTTTCATTTTCCTGAACATTCTGCACAGGCTGGAAGCCATTGTGCATAAATGGAAGTTAGCAAACGTGGTCCAAGCACTATAGATTAATGGAAGGAATCCAAGCATCTATAAAAGAAAGAAGACATAGTTTGGAGAACTGCTGAACAATTAACTTGACATCTGCAAGTTGGAAACTGTTGAAATCTATTATACAGCATGTGATATTGGATATTTCGGAATTAACAGCAACAATGGAGAAAATCCATATGTATTTCTGACAGATGTCAAACTCGATGTGCTCTTAGTTTTTAGACCCCATCAACCACCCTCTGAGAAAAGAAACAGGAAGTGACTTCGCCACAGGAAATAGCATCATCAACATAAAGAAATCCAAACAGCGCCAGGGACCTGGGTTCAATTCCCACCTCAGGCGACTGACTGTGTGGAGTTTGCACGTTCTCCCCGTGTCAGCGTGGGTTTCCTCCGGGTGCTCCGGTTTCCTCCCACAGTCCAAAGATGTGCGGGTCAGGTGAATTGGCCATGCTAAATTGCCCATAGTGTTAGGTAAGGGGTATATGTAGGGGTAGGGGTATGGGTGGGTTGCGCTTCGGCGGGTCGGTGTGGACTTGTTGGGCCGAAGGGCCTGTTTCCACACTGTAAGTAATCTAAGTAATCTAATCTAATCTAATATAAATGGAAAGCGGGAATTTTAAGCATTGTTTCGCATGAGGTCCACTGAAGATGTTAGCTAGTAAGATAACGGAACGTCTGGAAATGTAGCGAGCAAACCTACATCCATTGTGTAAAGTGTTGGTGACCCAATCTGAGAAAAAAATATACTGACCACAAAAAAAGTGCAATGGACATTGTCCAGATTAATCCCTCAGATGGCGAGATTGCCTGATGAGGAAACTCGGCCTGTGTCCTTTAGAGTTTGAAAGAATGAGAGGAGGGTCACAATGAAACGTGAAAACTTCACAAAACATATGCCAACTTGGAAATAAACAGGACGTTTCCCTAGCTGTCAATTCCACATTCAAGGCAAATAATTGCAGTTTCAGAGACAGACCATTTAAGACCGCAATAATGAGGAAATTCTTACTTGGTGAGAACTGTCTAAAACAGGGGCATAGAAACCTGCTGGTAGGGCAAGATTAGGGAGAATCCCCAGATATTCTGCAAGTGGGTCAAGCGGAAAAGAATAACAAGGGAACAGGTCGGAGTCATTCGTGACTTGCCAAGTTGCATCCAAATCACCTTACTGTTTGGAGACAGAGGGTAGTGGTTAAAGGTTGCTAGTGTGACTGAGACCGGTGTCCAATGGTGTATCACAGGGATCAGTACTGTGTCCCTTATTATTTGTGATACGGAGGTGTTGGTGTTGGACTGGGGTGGACAAACTTAAAAATCACATGACACCAGGTGATAGTCCAGCAGGGTTATTCAGAGGCACAAGATTTCAAAGCGCACAACCACCTGATGAATAAGCAGCTCTTCGAAGCTAGTGCCTCCGAATAAACCTGTTGGAGTATAACCTGATGTTGTGTCATCTTTAAAATGATTATTTGTGGTATTCATAAATGATGCAGCTGTGAATATAGATGGGGGTGATGGGAGTGCGACAACTAAGTTTGTGCTTGATACAATGATTGGCCGGGTGGTGAGGAAGAAGGTCTTATGTTGCAGGAAGATACAGATGGAATGGTCAGATGGGTGGATCAATGGCAGATGGAATGAAACCCTGATGAATATGAAATGATGCATTTTGAAAGAAGGAAATGGACAGGGGAGAACTCAATGAATGGCAGCACACGAGGAAGCTCAGAGGGTGCTTCTCCACAAATCCTGAATGTGACTAAACTGGTTAATGCACAATTTGAGATAGCATAGGGAACCGTAAACATATCCTTTATTCATCAAGGCATAGATTATAAGAGCTGTGCGGAAGTTTGCTTTTGCCAAAATGGAATACTGATTGTAGTTCTGCGAGCCACATTACAGGAAGAATGTGATCGTAGTGGAGAAGGCTCAGAGGAGATTCACCAGGATGTTCGCTGGAATGGAGCATATTAGCTATGGAGAGAGGCTGGATAAGCTCGGGCTGTTTAGTTTCGAGGAGAGAAGGCCGAGTGGGCCGAGATTCAGAAGTATCGGATTACGAGGGACATGGACAGCATGGATAGATAGCAGCTGTTCCTTTTAGTCAAAGGGCCAAGAAAAATGGAGCACATTTTAAAGTGAAGGATTTGAGATGTGGAGAGGAATTGAGGATTGTTTTTCACTCAGAGGGTGCTGCGGTCAGGAGTGCACTTCCTTAGAGAAGAATTGTCATGGTAACTTCACAACCATTAGAAAATACACGGTTGTGAACTTGAAATGCCATAAGATTCACGGCTACAGTCTTGTGTCGGAAAGTGGGGCTAATGTAGACTGTGCTGTATTGTTGATGGGACAAAGTTTGTGCTTCTGTGTTTGTATGGCTGTGGAAGGTCAATCATTGAGTAGCTTAAGGTAGGAATTGATGGGTTTCTGAAGTGTACATTAACAAGGGTTTTAAGATTGAACTTGTAATATCTTCTGAAAATATGCCAATGGCAAAATTACGGGGAAAAAAGGTGCAGTTTTCTAACAGTCTGATACCAGAGAATTGGGGAAAGGTAAAAGGCGGAACTGTGGACCAAATACTTCAGTTATGTCTTCACATAAGAAAACGAAACAAACAAGAAAACTTCCCATCAAAACTAGTGAACATTAGTCTGTTTAGAAAAAGGGAATAGAATGAAATTAGCAACTGAACAGTTTTAGAGGAAGTATTGGAACTGAAATTAATGATACAGACAAAGTCAACAGAGATTGATCAAATGGGAATCATATTTGAGAAAGTGCCTTTAGCATAATTATGGAGAAGCTATCAATGAAATATGTGCATTTTCATAAAGATTTTTGATAAAGCATATTATGCAAATTCAAATCCTATGGGACTGGGATTAATAGGGTTTTAGAATGGGAGAGCTGGCAGGAAGCAGTGAGTAGAAATAAAACAATGTATTTTTTGAATGGAAGGCTTGGAGGAAATACCAAGGGTTGGGGTTTGGGCCCCCGGTATTCCCAATACAAATCATATATTTGATTGAGTGGATCAAATACAATATTTTCAAGTTTTCAAATGGCTCTAAACAATATCAGATTGTGAGTGGGTGTGCAGGATGTCAAAATGCTCCAAGGTGATTGAGACAAGTGGAGTGTCTGGGCAAATACGTGGCACTTGAGGAGCAATGGGGAGGGGAGGCGTGGGATATGTGATATTGTGACCATTGATGGGAAAAACGGAACTGGAGCCTATCATTTGAAAGGGGATTGGTTGAAAAATGTTGATCTATAAAGGAACTTCTGCTGCATTTTTGTTTCTTCTGTGCAGCCCTCCAAGGTCAGTGTAGGGCAATGAGATCTGAATCATGAAGTCAATACTGGTAATGGCATTGGCACGCTGACCAGTGTACAAAGACCCAACAAGTGGGCAGTTATGTACAGTTTTGGTCTCCTTAACTAATAAAGGACAAACCTGACATTGAGGGAGAGTAGCGAAGATGACCAGACTGATCGCTGTTGTGGGAGCAGAATCTGGGGTGGCTGGGCCTGAATTCCATGGGCTTTAGGAAAATGAGTGGAGATATCAGTGAAATATATAAAACCCTGTCAGGACAAGGCAGATTGGAAGCAGGGGTGACAATTCCCCTGGCTGGGACATCAAAACAAGGGGCCACAGTATTAGATACAGATAGACCACTCTGCATTGAGATGAGAATAAATGCCTGCACTCAGAGACTGGTGAACCTGGGGAATTATGTCCCAGATCAGACTGTGGAAACCAAGGCACTGAATATAAAAATGGATTTCTGGAAACGAAAGTGATAGGGAGAGAGTAGGGTATGATATGAAGATAGAGGATCAGATATCATTACAGGTTGCTCTCCAATAACGTGGTAACTGTGTTCCTGTGCATCACTGTGTTGCAGAAAATCATACAATATTAATAATGTGGTCTATTGGGAAAAGAGAATAATGGGCGTACCGCAAAATATCAGTAAAAAAACAAAATTAAAGTTCGTCTAACACACACACTTGCACAGTCTAATTAAACCTTTAAATCATATATGGTAATGACATAGTGCTGTAAATGCAACACTTTCACAATACGGTCACTGGCTACATCCCTGTACCTTTCACCAAACTCTTCACCAGTAAACGCGCAGGGCTGACTGACCACGCGATGCCAACATGGAATTCCATTTCTCCTCAAGATTGTCCCCCAGTTTGAAATAAAGTTCCTTCTAATTGGAGAGAACACTTCCCCGTTTCAGGCTCAGGTTCAAGGCTTTGCAGAGCGGATTGCATTCCTGTTTTAGCTGAACACTCAGAGGGTGCATTTTGAAGAGAGAGGATCCTGAAGCTGGGTTTTGTTGTTGAGCTGGTGCCTGGCAAGGAATCGCGTCACAGTGAGCGGGAGCTCACTTTATAGAAAAAAGGTGCACAATTCACGAATCGCATTGCAGTCAAATCACGTTTAATAAACCCGGGTTATCAGAGAACTGCTTGTATATTGAATCGAGGAGCAAGATTAATTGACGGAAAGGACTACAACAGTTCTTATTTTATATTTCACAATGTTTAAACATATTAATGGATATGAACACTGTGTCAGGAATACTGCATGGAGGAGATTTTCTCAATGAACAAGAATGGGGAAGGCTCAATGTGCTGAATGGCCTACTCCTTTCCCGATGTTTCCGTGCAGCCTGTGGAAAAGCTCTGGAAATGTTGTCACAAGCTCTCAGATGTTAGGACGGAGGACTCTGCAGGGTCTACAGGACAGTAATTCCCATTCCCTTTTCTGATATCGAGGCTGCTGCTGGGTATTCTGTCTGGTTTTATCCTTTAAGACCTTGGAGCAGTGTGATACAATTGGGTGTCTTGCTTGGCCGTTTCAGGGATCATTGAAGACTTTAATACATGGCTCTGTGTCCGGAGTTATTTTTAGGCCAGACCAGGAAAGCACGGGAGATTCACTTCCTGAAAGTACGTTGGGGAAGGAGATCGATGTTTACAATCAACATTGGATGCAAGGTCACTGTTGCATCACGAGATTCTAGATCATGATATTTTATTATTTTTTTTACATTTCCACCAGCTGCCCAGACCATTATCTTGTATTGGATTAGCAATCCAGGGACATTTCCACAACAGCACCATGTCCACAAAGGAACCCATCGGAAATCACACTGAGCGGGTTATTTCTGTACTGCTTGACAGCTGTGTCAAAATGTGACACCGATGTGAATATCCTGACGGCACTGAGGGAGTGCTAAGTGGTCAAAATGTAATTATTAATCTATTAGGGGACGGGACATAGTTGAGTAATTTTCCACATTGCCAGGGAGTTGTCAGAGTTGGAGTTGGAATGGAAAAACCTCCTCAGGGACACAGCTTGTTGTGCAGCACAAGTCTTCAGTACCATTGCGGGAATGGTGTCAGGGCCTATTGCCTTTGTCGCATCTACGTGTCCAACTGTTTCATCATGGAACAGTCCCACTCCTCCACTTCTCATAGCACATTTTAAATGTGGCCAAGTTGGTGATATGACCGATTATAAAGGTTTCAGACTGGGCCAGATACAGTGACAGGAACAGGGCAGGCAGATTTCTTTCATCAGCCGCAGATAACTAATAGGGCTAATGGAGCAGTATGGTGGATTTGTGGTTAGCCCTGCTACCTCATATCAGCAATGAGCTGAGGTCAATTCCAACCTCGTCCGACCCTCTATGTGGAGTTTGAACATTCTTCCCGTGTCTATGTGGGTTTCTTCTAAGTTCTCCAGTTTCCTCTAATATTCCAAGGATGTGCAGCTCAGGGTGATTGGCCATGCTAAATTACTCAGAGTGACCAGGAATGTGTAGGTTAAGTTGGTTAGTCATGGGAAATGCAGGGTTACATGGATAGGGTAGGGGACAGGTCTGGGTAGGATAGTGTTCGGTGGATTTGTGTGGACTCGATGGGCAGAATGCCCTGCTTCCACACCGTCAGGGTTCTATGACAATGTCTTCAAGTTTGGATTATGCAAGCACCCAGTGGGTATCTAGTTGATCCATTCACCTCAAGGCATTGTATATTTCAATAAGATCAGCTCTCATTCCAAGGGTAACCTGTTAAAGTCTCCATATTGTCAGCCCTTCATCCATGGAATAAGTGAAGGGGAGCACCTCTGAACTGCTTCCAATATTGCTATATCTTTTCTCAGATAAGGTTACAAAAATAAAACTAATCTCACACATCGATGATTGGGTTTATGTTCATTTTCTAGGGGTGTAGTGAGTCTTTGGAACACTCTTTCCTGCAGACTATTCGAGGCAGAGATATTGAATATTTTTGAGGCAGGTTCACGAATCACAAAGGAGTCAAGGATTATCGAGGAGTGGGCAGCAATGTGCTTTGTGGGGAAAATGTAGTCAGTGGTACTGAATGGCACGGCTCCAGAAGATCCAGAAATTAAACGAAATGATAACATCGATAAAGTTTTAAGGGGGAAACAACATGGCAACGATATGAAAGGACTGCTTTGCTGTGCTCTGAATCACAGTGGTAATCTAACCTACCCCACCACAGTCATTTACTTAAAATTGAACATTAAATGAGCCATAGAATCCTTACTAATCCCGTTCTGTCAACTGGAAATGACAAAACACGGGAAAGGATCGAGGAAGTCCCAACACGCAGGGCAACGTCAGAATCTTTCAGCATGCCTGAGGCTGTAGCTGTAACCCCTTTGCTCGTTCCATGGTCCCAGTTACTTACCAGGCCTTGGTCACCGAGTTCACCAAGTTACGTGAAAAGGCTCCAGGATTATGTTCTTCCAGGTCTTTTCAGCGGCAGTGATTCAAAAAGAAAATCTTTTCATGATATTAAGAGAGTACTAAGGGAACTTGAGATTCGGTGCTCCATATGCTTTCAAAAGATCCACGCACTGGTGAATCTTTCAGTAGATCCATTGACTCTCCAGAGGACGCGAAAACTTTGTGAACATTATAAAGCAGCCTGGATCCTTTCATGGATATCGATAATCATGCTTCTCTCGTTTTCAAGAAAGTTTGTTGAATCTTTCTGCTATTAAATAATAGTCGGGGATGGGTAGAGTACACACTTTTAACTCCATTTATATCACTACTCGTTTTTCTCTTGCTTAGTTTGTGTGTTGGTTTCGGCTCAAGCTGGAGGGAGTTATGAAGGTGATCGTGATGACTGAATATCTACCTAAGGGCAGTTCAATCGCGATGTTTGTGATTAATTGCCCTGGATGCAGTATTACTCATGGGGCAGAAGATAAAGATTTGTGACGTGCAACTGCCCCCAGTGGGTGGGGGGTAAATGCCCCTCCTGAGAGCCATTGGCACTTTGTATCCTGTTTTTTGTTGTCTTTGTATGTATTTAGTTATGGAACGTTTTGAGAGCTTGTTAGTTGTAGTAGCTTTAGTTAGTCTTTGTTTAGGCTCTATGAGTGTTTTTTCATTGATGCTCAGCGATTTGTAATTCGAGTTCTTCCTCTCTGGAGTTCAAATGTTGTTCCAGTGTGTTATGGCTAATGTCATGCTTAAATGGTGTATCTGGAGCATTAAGAGGAGACAGTTAATAGGAAAAGGCTACGTTCTAGCCTTAAAAAGGAGAGGGTGGTTATTGTCCTACTGCAGGAGATGACAAGGAACATTTCACTTTACAGCAGGGTGGGTTTGATCGGGTTTATTTCTCGTCTTTTGCTACTAGGAGTAGGGGAGAAGCCACACTGGTGAGGAAGACTCTTCCACTTAAATTACGAGATTGTATGAGACACCCACGGTAGGATCATAATCCTCAAAGATATATGTGGATGAAAACGGTATTTTGAATGTTTATTGCCCCTGGCGCACAGCCTTAAATTCCTGATAGATGCACTTCCAAATTAAGCAATCTTTCTTCGCAGTTCATTATTGTAGGAGGAGATTTCAATTGTCATTTGCACCGACGGTGGAAAGAATGGCCAAAAGCCCCCGGTACCATCTTAACAATCTAAGCAAATTTTGCGTGGAGCTGTGGCTGGTGGATGTTTGGTGGCACATCACCTCATGTATAGGGGTTTTAATTTCTTCTTTAACCCGCAGAAAGGCCACACTAGGGTTGATCTCTTCCTCACCTTGCAGCAATTGGTTGTGTTCTGTACAACTGGGAATATTACCATTTCTGACCATGCAGCAGTATACCTATTGGTTAAGTTTAAGGGCAATATAGCAGGTTCGAGACACTGGCGAATGGATCCTTTTATTTTTAAGGATAGAAAATTCATTGAGTATTTTTGTAATGAATTCAGATCTTTCTTAGCCATTAATTCAGATTCAAACAGTAACCCATCCATTCTATGGAAAATTGCGAATGCTTATGCCAAATGAATAATTATTTCTGAGGATGCGGCAGAAGCTGGAGCAAGAATGCTTGCTCCAGGCACGGTTGAAGGCAGCCGAGAGGGCATACTGTGATAAACCCTTGGTGGCTAGGCTGCAGAGGATCACAATGCTTAGGTCTACAGTGAATTCTACGCTCACGCAGACAGCCAAGAAAGAACTTACATTTGCAAAATAAAGGCTATTTGAGCATAGTGATTAACCCGGGCAAGTATTTAGCCTACCTTGCGAGTAAAAAGAGAGCCACAAAGCCATTACCTCAATTAGGAAAGGTACTGGAAACCTTAGCTGCAATCCCATAAAGGTTAAAGCAGCATTTCGGAGATTTTACTCCGAATTATATCAGACTGAGCATTATGAGGATTAAGATGGAGTCTTTCTTCAAGAACTTGGATTTTCCAGGGGTAACCCCCAAATGAGTGTCTTGCCTTAATGCACCATTGTCAGTGCTGGAAAGTATAAGCAGCTTCAGGGCGGAAAGGCGCCGGGCCCTGACGGATTTCCAAGTGAATGTTATGTGGAATTTATAAACTTATTGTCAGGGCCGATGCTTACCATGTTAGTCACTCACACGGTCATGATTGCCTCCCACCATCCTTAAGAGAGGTTCATCTCTCTCGTATTCTTAAGAAAACGAAAACACTGGAAGATTGTGCTTCTTAGAGGCCCATCTCATTTTTAAATGTCGACTTCGAAATCCTTTCTGAGACCCTTACATTACGGCTGGAAAATGGGTATCCTTCCATTGTCAAATTGGACCACACCAGCTTATAAAGGGCTGCAGATACTCCAACAATATTAGAAGATTACTCAATATGGTCTAAGCGTGTCCAGAACAAACTATATAGTTGTTAGTGATCCCTTTAGACGCAGAGAAGTCATTTGATTGGGCTTAGTGGCTGTATGTCTTCTATTCTTCAGAATGGTTTGGTCGATGCAAAGTTTTTATCAAGGGGGTGAGGGTCCTAGAAAGAAATCCTCTGGCCACGTTTCTCACCAATGTTTTGAAATCCTATAACATTAATATTCCAAGAGGCAGTCCAAGGTAGACCACTTTTGTCAGTGTTGTTTACGTTGGTCATTGATCCACTGGTGAAGGCCATCTGCAGGGACTCCAACATATCTGCCCCAGAAATGGGAGAGAAGTCACGTTAATACCATTAATTTTACAAAGTCGGAGGCCTGTCCATGGGCGATCTTGGGGAAATACCTGATGTCGATGGAAAAACCTGGTTTATTTTTCAATGATCCCGGAGGTATGGGGATATTCCCTATTTAGGTATATTCATTAATCCTATCTTTGAAATTTTATTTTAGTTGGAATTTGTCCATTTGTTTGACAAACTTAAACAAGACCTTCGAAGATGAGAGGCACTTCCAATATCCTGGCTTGATCGGATAGCTCTTATTAAATTGAATTCCCTCCCTTGTTTGCTATACCCCGTGTGAATGCTTTATTTGATGTTTCCGGGACAGACAATTAGGAGACTTAATGGAAAATGCAGCTCTTTGATTTGTCATCATTAGCGACCTCTTATCAAGTTAACCAAATTACAAAGACCCCACAGTTTGCGGGAGCATATCTCCCGAATATTAAAAGCTATCAATTAAGCTCTTCTTTACCCGATGTTAGTGCGGCCTTAGCGTCAATATGGTTAGATATTGAAGCTTTTCAGGACAGCGCTCCCTTATTAGTCTGGCATTCATAGACAAAATGAGGACATTTATAGAGTATTGACATTTCCCAATGAGTATCAATAATTTTAAAACATTGAGGGAAATGTGTCCGATCGAGGGCAATATAGCCGAACCTCATTTCTTATCCCAAAACGTGGTGTACCGTGTTTTCGACCGGCGATACTGGATTCCATGTTTAAACTATGGGCAACTCGTCGGTGTATCTTGCTTTGATGATTTATCTGAGGGAGAAACAAGAATGTGCTTTGATCAAATAAGTCGTAACTATAGACGACCGAGCAGAGATGTATTCTGTTTTCTTTTTATCAGATCAGAGATGTTATTCAAAAAAGAACCACGCTTTTAACAGATCCGTACAGATCCGATATACAGAAGAGGGTGCTTAGTGCTAAGAACACACTCTCTGTCAGTACCCTTGTTGGAGAGTGGCCCCTCAGACGAGACTTTGTGCCTTTCTGACGTCTGCAAAGAGAGTTGGGCGTTTATATCTCTTTGGACACAGGAGAGGATTTTTTATGAAAACGCAAGAAGATTTCAATCTGTAAAAATACTCATGCCATGTAGTTGAAGATTCTTCATAGAGTCTATCTGGCCCCATATCCGCCTTCAAAATTCAAAATGGGAGTATGTCTCAAATACAGAATGACTATGGTCACTCTTACTCATTGCTTGTTGACCTTGCACCAGCGCTATATGAGCGGTGTGTTATGGAGAGGATCTTGGGGACCGAATTGGAGATAGATCTGGTTTCCCTTTCCGTGGGCCTGCCCAGTGTAATTCAATACTCTCACTCTCTGTGTTCAGATAAAACATTCTGTTGCATTTAGTGCCTGAAAACCCCCTGGGTCTGTTGAGTTTTCGCAAGCTCGTCATGGAGCAAAGCACTTTGAACTTTTTTAAAGATATGGTGCAACAGAAAATAGAGAATTTTTATAAGACAAGGCAGGCCTTTTTGAATTACCAAGATGCAGGCTGATCTGCCACTCTAAAAAGGACTTTTATATAGCTATGACAAACTTGACTAATGATGTTCACGTTCAAGCAGGAAGAATTACGGGCAAATGAACGTGTATTAGTTCATGCTCGTGTCGGTTGAGAGCCAAAGTTTTGTCACACTGAGTTGTATTATTCATTTGTTTTTATTTTTATTTTTCTTCTGTCCGTTTATTGACCTTTTGGTTTTGTATGTACATGCACAATGGTGTAATTTTGTTCAATTTGCATTGTCTTTGGAGTTGGGTACTTATTGGTTCATTGTAGCATTCAGAATATTTTCTTTCAATAACAATATTTTAGAAAAAAAACAGCACGTTATCCTGGATAGAATAGAGTCCCAAAGGACCACTTTCTCATTTGTGAGACCACAAATTGTGGTTTATCCTCAGGAGGATTACATCTCGGGTAACAGGGTAAGGTTAGGAGGACGTCCCCTTCATGGTAACTTCCGTCAGTTTGGGCAATTGAACCTGCGTTGTTAGCCTTCCTCTGCATCACAAGCCAACCATCCCGACAACAGAGTGGGAGGCTGCGTAACTACTATAGACAGAAATAGCCAAACTCAAAGTAAAATATAAACTTTGATAAGAATGGAAAAGGTACAATTCAGATGTCGGTCAAGATAATGGCTGCGGAAAAAAAAGCCGGTAGAAATTGTATTTTATAAGAAGACAGGTGATTAGATGCTTTCTTTGGTTGAATATAATAAGGTGACACAAGCTAAATAACCAGAATTACTAATTGTGATGAGATATCGATAACCGTAAATTAAGAGTATATTTTTGATTGGTCTGTGTGAAGCATGCTAAGCATCGCATGAAAGTAAAAAGCTGATGGAGCATATTCTTTGGAGGGTCCATCCCCATGGGAAATGCCTCCCGAACACATGCTTGAAGAAACTCGTGGTAAAAAGTGCCTGAGTGTCGTTTGGTCAGTGACAGGAAACCAGGGGGCTGAATGATTGAAAGTTCCTGCAACGTGAAGCTCAGGAGACAGTCAGATCGCCCCAGATCTTATTAAATGACACAGCACATTTGATGGGCTGAATGGCCTCATTATGGATTTTAATTGCAAGTGATTAAAAAAAAAACACTCTGTTTCTTCCCCTAATGTTTTATACAAAGAGGCACTGCCATTTTCCTGAAACTGGGAATTACTTGGAATATTATCTGGAACATGCCATAATCAACATTCTCCAGAACATTCTACAATCTGTGGGGGTATTACAAAGGTAAGCAACAGAGGGGGAGAGAGAGAAAGAGAGAGGGAGGTAAGTGCTGCATGCAGGAGTGAGAGTGATGGAGCATGAGCCTTGTTCGGGGGTCAGTGTTGTAACAGATATGCAGTGAGTGTAAGGAAGCAGAGAGAATACAGTGACCCTTATGCTGACAAAGTGGGGAAGGTTATTGATGCTTGTCGTGTGTTACTTAACATTCTTCAGACCGAAGATACTACACTGAGCTCGGTGGTGAGCTCAGACCATGCTCGGTGGGTCTGGTGGTGTGGCCCCCTTTGGGAAGAGACGTACTAACTCATCCAGCAGGACATCCATGACCCTGTTGATAACCCGTGGTGTAATTGGCCTTAATCTGCCATGCTCTGGGTAAATTGTACAGGGCAGCGCCAAACTGAGGAAAGCTCAATCGTGTGCCCATTGTCCTTTTAAAGATGGCACCAGTTCCAGGGATTATGGAATATCCAGGGGTATACGGGTGATGGTGAGTATCTCCAGCCAAGACGGGTGGGAGAATCGGGATGGCATTGAATGAGAGGGATACCATGGGTAGGGTGGGTAGTTAATGAGGTGAGTTCGATAGGAAAGCACCAGGGAACTAGCTCGGCCTCGTACAGACAATCCCTCTGTCATACACAATGAAAATCACACAAAGATGAATTATTCTTGGATTCAGCCCAATGAGTTCAAGACTCTGCTGAACCACTCTCAGGTACAAAGCTGCAGAACAAATCCTCATCCAAAACTCTCCATCATCTGAACTCACACCTATATCCTGTTCACCATCATTCCTGATAATACTGACATATTTTTCCGGATGGTATTGAGATGTCTATATTTCAGCATTCTGAAACCTGTGATCACATCCTTCCATGACATTTTTTTCTCAATCTCATCTTCTCTGTCTAAACCCAAAACCACTTTCCTTTGCAGTCATGCACAGAGACAGGCCATTCAGCCAAAACTGGTCCTTAATAACCAAAATGTCCGTCCACATTAACCTCATTTCCCTGCACTTGGCACATATCCTTCTCTGCCTTTCCAATCCATATATTGTTCAAACAAAGTGCAGCGAGGTTTTGTGTCATCAAGAAAGGCCTCAGGAAAGATCTCACTGAATCTACCATTTATCTCACCCCAGCAATCAGATTACACAGAAACAATTTGACTGGACCTTATAAACAAGAATTAGAAGCAAATGCTGGTGGGAGATGTGCATGGAAGTAAAAACTGCAGGGAAAAAAAATTGCATATGTTATAAACAGGAAATTAGATACACAAGCATTTGCAGGAAAAAAAACTCAACGGGTCTGGTACTATTTGAAGGATGAAAGTCGAAATTTTGAACCTCGATTAGCACAGCAAGTCAAGGCGCATCCAAGGAGCAGGAAAGTCGATGTTTCGGTCGTAAGCCATTCGTCAGGAATTCATTTCAGAATTCAGTTTTTCCTAATCCTCTGTAGGAAGAGAGTGAGTCAACATTTTTAATTTGGGGATTCTTCGTCAGAACAGCTTTTGTCATCGATCTCCAGTATATGTAGCTCTTTGTTTTATTTTAGATCAGCAATTATCTTGCATACTGCAGTATTAATGGACAGCTTGATCTGGGAAGAAGGGGAAGGGGTGAGCGCAGAACAGCAGGCAATGTGTCAGTCACAGCGTGAGGCCCTGTGATTCAGAATGTGAAACCTGAGGTGGAGGGAAAGGAAGGCTTGTCGGAATCACCGCACTGGAATTTGGCATCATTTGAACACATGTAACGGATCCAGAGAATGTGGGAGGATGCAATCTCGCTCGCAGCTGGTCATTGAGTGGCACAATGGCTATCAATACTGCCTTACATAACCAATGACCTGGGTTCGATTCCACCCTTTGGTGACTCTCCGTGCGGTGTTTGCACCTTCTCCCTGTGTGTGCGTGAGCTTTCACTGGGTTTTTGGTTTTCCTCTCACAGTCCAAAAATGTCCAGGTTAGGTTCAGTGATCTCACTGAATTGATCCGCAGTATCCAGCGATGTGCAGGTTCGGTGGATTGTCTATGGGAAATGTAGAGATTCCGGGGTAACGTTTGGGTTTTTTGATCAGGAGGGTCAGTGTGGACTCGGTTGGCCAAAAAGTCTGGTTCCACACTGCAGGGTTTTTATAATTTCTGTGTAGCTGTCTGTGTTTGAAAACACTTCCAGAGATCCTCCCTATAGGCGCTAACACAATGTGCCTCAACAAAATGTTACACCTTCCATTTGTCTAACATGAACTCCATCAGCCACTCCTCAGCCCTTCAGCCTATCTGATCAGCGTCCCGTTTTACTCCGTGTTAACCATCTTCACTGTTCACTACCTCACCCATTTTGGTGTAATCTGCATAGTCACTAACCGTTCCTATTGTATTCACATCCAAATCATTTATATAAAATGACAAAATTCATTAGGTACTTGTGGTACACTGCGGGTCACAGGCCTCCAGTCCAAAACAATACAACAGTTCACAAACATTTCCTTCGTCTATTGCCTTCGAGCCAATTATCTCCAACTCCCTGTATTCCATGTGATCTCATGCTAACCAGTTTACCATGCGGAACCTTTTTGAATGCCTTAGCAAATTCTATCTTGTATTCCACAGTTATATTTCTTTGTCTTCATCAATCTTTTTCGTCACTTCTTCAAAATGCTAAATTAAATTAATGGGACTCAATTTCCCACACACAAAGTCATGTTGACTATCGCTAATCGGAATTTACGTTTCCAAACACAAGTAAATGCTATCCCTCAGAATCCCCTCCAACAACTTACCCACCAATGATGTCAGTCCCACTTGTCTACAGTTTCCTGGCTTTTCCTTGCCAACTGTTCTTAAACAATGGCACAACCTTACATGTGATTGTCCATGATACAAATATCTCAGCTAGAGACTGAACAATTACTTCTCTAGCTTCCCAATGGATCTGAGGTACATCTGATTAGTTCATGGATCATAGATCAGTGCAGCACAGTACAGGCCCTTGAGCTGTTGATGTTGTGCCGATAGTTTATCGTACTCTAAGGTCAGACTAACCTTCATTGTACTAAAATCCATGTGCCTAGCCAAGATTCACTTAAAAGGTCAGAGGGGGTTATCCACCTTAATGCATGTTAAAATATCCAGCTCCTCATCTTCTGTAATATGGGCAATTTTCATGGTATCACTGTTTATTTCCCCAAGATCTCTACCTTCCATATCCTACTCCACAGTAAACACTGATGCAAAATATTAATTTAGTATCTCACGGATCTTCTGTAGTTCCACACGTAGGTCACTTTGCTGATCTTTAACGGGTCCTGTTCTCTCCCTACTTACTCTTTTGACCTTAAAGTATTTGTACAATCTCTTTGGAATGTCCCTTACCCTACTTTCGAAAGATATCTTATGTCCCCATTTTGCCCTCCTGATTTCCCTCTTGGGTATTAGCCTACATCCCTGGTACTCCACGATGGATCCACTCGATCCCCACTGCCTGTACCAATCATTTTGCTCACCATTCAGCATTCCTTCCACTTACCAGCCTTACCCTGCTCATAGACAGGAGCATGCTTTCGCTAGATCCGTAACTCATTTGTGAAGGCCTCCCACTTTCCTGCCAATAGCTTCTCCAAAGAAGCTATTCAAAGTGTCAACATAAAACGTTCAAAGTTGGCCTGACTCAATTTAAAATTTTTAAATTTATATGAGGACTATTCTTCTCCATAAGCATTTTACAACTAATAGTTAATGCATAACAGGCTCAAGAAGCAGAATAGCCTCCTCCTGTCTCTCTGTCACAGACTTGAGAGGTTGAATGGCCACCCCTATCCCTTTGTAACAGGGGTATGGGGACAGAATTACTTCCTCCTGTTCCTGCGCAGCAGTCTCGATGCTCTGAATGATGTCCCAAGGTTATGGAAGAATTTGACAACAGTGCACATAAAACCAGGAGCAACATTACACAAAGTCAATGGACAATAAATATATACACTGGTTTATTGGCTCTGGAAATTACCCCACCAGTCACCTTATGCAGCCGGTCTGTTACTTTTTCACTGTCGCCCTTTAAAAACAGTATGTAATATACACAGTCCTGCAGTGTTCTGGCACTACTCCCACATACATGGAAGAAACAATAAGAAGATTGAAAGATTTGTGGTCCATCCCGAAACAACGCCCATCCATTCCATCCACACTGAGAAATGAAAAGTGATGTCAGGAAGGCGTTAGCTGGACGTGTTTGTTCAGTGACTGTGATTAATGTTAGTCTCCATGAGTTGCAATTCCTAATTGTAACTACTGATAAATCCAGCATATACTTCACTGGCTCATCCCATCTGCTATTTGAACCATGACCTGTGAAATACAGTCTTAAAGATGGCATTCGTCTGTTGCTGACACTCATAGCTGCAAAACTGCAGAAACAATTCTGAGTCAATATTCCACAGCTCATATCTGATATCACACAGAACTCCCCATCCATCCATCATTCCTGTGCGTACTGATCTCTAATGCTATTGGGTCTGGCAATGCCTTTACTTTAATATTCTCAAGCACGTCATTAACAGCTGCCCATGAACTATCTCTCTCTGTTCCTTATACCAAGTTGTTCACATTTAAACTGATTTCCTCCATGTGTGCTCTCTCTTAGACAATGATTTTCACATCTCACGCTGCCCCAGAACGACACACACATGCACACATAAAACCCCTTGCCTTGAACTGATGCATGAAGACACACAGACATTAATTTGTGGGAGCCTATTTACTGTCACTCGCAGTATGGGCGGCAAATTGTCCCGTATGAGTCAGCTACGTAGTGCAAATTTAGCAGCAATATACCGGCAAAATTTTGCAATACTACCCATGCTGGGCAGCTGGTCAAGCTTACTGAGCAATACATTAGCACAGTCTGCACAGCGCCCCATGCAGGGCAGATAGTCCAGTTTAGTGAGCAATGCACTGCGATAGATTGCACAGCCCCCCATGTTGAGCCGCTAGTTCAGTTTATTGAGCAATGCACTGGCACAGTCTGCACAGCTCCCTATGCTGGCCAGATAGGCCAGCAAATTGAGCAAAACACTGGGATAGTCTGCACAGCTCGCCATGCTGGGCAGTTAGTCCACCTTTCTGAACAATACACTGGCATAAGCTGCGCTGCTCTCCACACTGGGTTGTCTATTTGTCCCAGTGTACAGTTTCTGCATTTGTTCTGTGAGGCAAATTAAAAATTTAGTGGAGCAAATTTGGTAAGCTGATCTGGCAATGCCATTATTCAATATTCTCATTCTTGTGATTTGAGCCGCCAAGGTCTCACTGTTCCACTTAGACCCACTCCCTTGTTTGTACCTCATATTTCAACAATATGCTCTGTTGCTGTATAAATTGTACGTTTCTATCTTTAATGTGAATATCTCTGTCCATCTCTGTCTATCTCTGGCCTTGGGTTTTGGTTGTGAATCGAATATGGAATTATGAAGTTCAGAAATAATGTGATGGTGTGCGTCAGGCTAGTGTTCACTTCCCGCTGTGTCCCATGTGTTACTCCATGGACAGGGGAGTGTGTGCTGGGCTGTTGTTCAATTCCTGGTGTGCCCCTTGAGGTGCTTCATGAAGAGATGTGTGTGTGTGTGCAGGGCAGTTGTTCACTTCCCGGTGTGTTCCACGTCGTGCTCCATGTTGGACAGCGGCGTGTGTGCTGGACTGTTGCTGGTGTATCCCATGTGGTGCTCCATAGACAGCGGGTTGTGTTTCGGGCTGTTGTTCACTTCCCGGTGTGTCCCAAGTGGTGCTCCATGTTTAACAGGGGGTTTCATCATCTTTGACACATGTCTTTAAAAACTTAGTCTGTGCCTGTCCGCTGAACGCCTGGGTTTGTCCCTCACAGCTGATCGCATGGTCAGAAACACGAGGAGGACTCTGAAGTATAAATATAAAGGAGTAGCTATCTCACTTTCAGTGGAGGGAAATCTGGTTGTCTCCTGTTATTGAAAAGTTAGTGGAGGGATGGGGATGGTTTGCTGGAGGTTGTGCTGTGAGCAATCTCAGACATTCAGGGAGCCCAGAGGATTTGGTGACCCAGAAATACGAAGTCGTCATGGGACCTTTGTAACTAAAGAGTAAAATCATCATATACAGTTATGAGGTAGTATTCGAAAACAGAAGTGGGATGAGGATTGATAATTCTGACAGACCAGATGGAATTCAAACTGAAATTTCAGAGAAAACAGCAATACACATTTTGATTGCGACAGGGACCACTGTATTTTTCTGTATTCGCTTCAGAAGGTTATAAATGCATTCAAATCATTAACAAAGGGAAGAAATGGGAAAGTGGAGGACTACTGTCCAGTTAGTTTTCATCCACAGTCGGGAATCTGTTGCAACCTATTGTAAGGAAGATCTTATTGGACACTGAGTAAGTAATAGCAAATTTCAAGAGAGTTGTTCTGCATTTATGAAAGGGAAGTTATAATTTACAATTTTTTTTCTTGAAGATATCTCTTGTAGATGTAAACGATGGCAAATCAGTGAATGTGGTACAGTCAGATATTCAGGAGAAGGTTTAATCAGCACACACAGTAAGTTAGCAGAAAACATTAAAGCAAAGTATATTGGGAGGAAAATATGCAAACAGGGGAAGGTAAGCTTTAGAGAAACTATTGGAGAACATAGGTGGTGGTAGAAGGTTGTTTGTGTGTACGGTGTAGGCTGGTGTGCCACAGGTGTCAGTGCTGTGCCCTTTAAACCCCTTGCTTTAAAGGGAATCCGAAATCAGACGATGAAGAATCAGCTAGACTCAAAGTGTCAGCTTGCTCTCTCTTTACAAATGCTGTCTGACTAACTGTGCTATCTAGCATGTGTTGGTTTCAGTACAGATTCTGCTTCTGCAGTGATTTGCTCCTACGAGAAGTAAAGACATTCTGCACTGGTAACACAGAGAGTTGGTGAGATTGTACCTGGATTGTACCTGTACAATTTTGGTGTCTTGATCACTTATACTGAATGGGCATTCTTCTGATTAATCTCTCAGATGGTGCAAGGGTCTGCTGAGAAGAGATGGTCTGAAATCAAGGCGGGAATCTGTTTGAAACTGGAGAACGCTCATTGATTGTTATATGAGAATTTCACGTCTATTTACTTGGGAAAAGGAGGAGGTAGGTACAGAATTCAAGAAGATGGACTGGGAAGCCCTTGAACAGATTGATGTAAGATGTGAGCAGGGATTTATGGTTTTGGCTGGTATAAAATTGGATCAATCCCCAGGTCTAGATCAGTTACATCTCAGGCTGTTGTTGGAGACAAGGAATGAAAGGCACTGATGCTAATGTTTAAATAGAATCTGGTCACAGGTGAGGTGCCCGAAGACTGGAGAACACCCTTTATAGGAAGGGTGGTAAAGATAGAGCAGGGAACTATAGACCAGGGTATTTCAGATCAGTGTTACAGAAAATTTTGCAAAATACAGGTGGTGGTAGAAGGCTGTTTGTGTGACTGGAGAATGGTGTCACCTGATGTACCACAATGATCAGCACTGTCTACCTTATTATTTGTGGTATTTATAAATGATGTAAGTGTGAATGTGGAGGGGGAGTGGCAGCGTGATTAGTAAGTCTGTGTTTGACACAAATGTTGGCTGGGCGTTTGGCAGTGAGGAGAAAGTTCTTAAGTTACAAGAAGACACAGATGGAATGGTCAGATGGGTGGATCAATGGCAGATAGGATACAACCCTGATAAATATGAGGTGATGCACTTTGGAGGAAGGAACCAGACAAGAGAGTATACACTCATTGGCAGCACACCAGGAAGCTCAGAGGGTGCTTCTCCACACATCCGTGAATGTAAGGGAGGAGGATAAAAGGTTACATAAGAAATCATTGGAAACAGTAGGCACAGCGTTAACTCACCGAGGCATAGATTACAAGAGCTATGTAGCACTTTAGTGAGGCCAAGATGAAAAAAAAATTGGGGGTTCTGGGAGCTACATTACAGGAAGGATGTGATTATTCTGGCGGGAGTACAGAGATTGACCAAGATGTCCCCAACGATGGAGAATATCAGCTATGGAGAGAGGTTTCATAATCTCCATTTGTTTACTTTGGTGCAGGGAAGGCTGAGGTGGACGTGATTCAGGTGGATACGATTATGAGGGGCATGGACAGGGTGAATAGACAGCAGCTGCTCCTTTTAGTCAAAGGGACAAGAGGGGAGCACACGTTTGAAAGGAAGGATTTAAGGTTTAGAGAGGATTCATGGATTGTTTTTCACACAGAAGCCAGGTGTTAGACTTGGAGGTAGGTGAGCACTTCGGGGACAGTGACCACAACTCGGTGAATTTTACTCTAGTGAAGGAGAGGGATAAGTGTGCACTGCAGGGCAAGAGGTATAGCTGGGGGTAGGGAAATTATGATGCGGTGAGGCATGACTTAGGATGCGTGGATTGGAAAAATAGGCTTCAAGGGAAGAACACAAATGATATGTGGAGATTGTTCAAGGAACAGCTAATGGGTGTCCTTGATAAGTATGTACCAGTCAGGCAGGGAGTAAAGGGTCTTGTGAGGGAGCCATGTTTTAATAAGGAATTGGAATCCCTTGTGAAAGGGAAGAGGGTGGCCGATGTAAAGATGAGGCGTGATGGTTCAGTTGGGGTGATTGAGAGTTACAAGGTAGCCAGGAAGAATCTAAAGAGAGAGCTAAGAGCAGTGAGAAGGGGACATGAAAAGTCCTTAGTTGGTAGGATTAGGGAAAACCCAAAGGCTTTCTATAGGTATGTCAGGAATAAAAGGATGACTAGGGTAGGTATCGGTCCAGTCAAGGATAGTAGTGGGAAGTTGTGCGTGGCGGCGGAGGAGATTGGATAGACACTAAATCAATACTTTTCGTCAGTATTCACTCGGGAACAGGACACTGTTGCTGATGTGAATATTGAGTCACTAGTGATTAGAATGGATGGCCTTGAGGTATGTAGGGAAGAGTTCTGGGGAATACTGGAAAGGATGAAAATGACCAAGCATGTGGATGAGGGTAGAGCAGTGGATGTAGTGTACATGGATGTTAGTAAGGCATTTGATAACGTTCCCCATGGTAGGCTTATGCGGAAATTCAGGAGGTATGGGATAGAGGGAAACGTGGCCAATTGGATTGAAAACTGGCTAACCGGTCGAAGTCAGAGAGTGGTGGTAGATGGTAAATATTCAGCCTGGAGCCCAGTTACAAGTGGAGTTCCGCAGGGATCAGTTCTGGGTCCTCTGCTGTTTGTAATTTTTATTAATGACTTGGATGAGGGAGTCGAAGGGTGGGTCAGTAAATTTGCAGATGATACGAAGATTGGTGGAGTTGTGGACAGTGAGGAGGGCTGTTGTCGGCTGCAAAGGGACTTAGATATGATGCAGTGCTGGGCTGAGGAGTGGCAGATGGAGTTCAAACCTGCCAAGTGTGAGGTTGTCCATTTTGGAAGAACAAATAAGAATGCGGAATACAAGGTTAACGGTAGGGTTCTTAGTCACGTGGAGGAACAGAGGGATCTTGGGGTCTATGTACATAGATCTTTGAAAGTTGCCACTCAGGTGAATAGAGCTTGTAAGAAGGCCTATGGTGCATTAGCGTTCTTTAGCAGAGGGATTGAATTCAAGAGTCGTGAAGTGATGTTGCAGCTGTACAGGACTTTGGTTAGGCCACATTTGGAGTACTGTGTGCAGTTCTGGTCGCCTCACTTTAGGAAAGATGTGGAAGCTTTGGAGAGGGTGCAGAGAAGATTTAGCAGGATGTTGCCTGGAATGGAGAATAGATCGTACGAGGACAGGTTGAGAGTTCTCGGCCTTTTCTCGTTGGAACGGCGAAGGATGAGGGGTGACTTGATAGACTTTATAAGATGATCAGAGGAATAGAGTAGACAGTCAGAAACTTTTTCCCCGGGTACAACAGAGTATTACAAGGGGACATAAACTTAAGGTGAAGGGTGGAAGGTATAGGGGAGATATCAGGGGTGGTTTCTTTACCCAGAGAGTGGAGGGGCCATGGAATGCGCTGCCCGTGGCCGTGGTAGAGTCAGAATCATTGACGACCTTTAAGCGGCAATTGGATAGGTACATGGATGGGTGCTTAATCTAGGATAGATGTTCGGCACAACATCGTGGGCCGAATGGCCTGTTCTGTGCTGTATTGTTCTATGTTCTATGTTCTAGATAAGTCCCCAGGGCCTGATGGCATTTATCCGAGGATCCTCTGGGAAGCTAGGGAGGAGGTAGCAGAGCCATTGGCCTTGATTTTTATGTCGTCGTTGTCTACGGGAATAGTGCCAGAAGACTGGAGGATAGCGAATGTGGTCCGCTTATTCTAGAAGGGGAGTAGGGATAGCCCAAGTAACTATAGGCCAGTGAGTCTCACTTCTGTTGTGGGCAAAGTCTTAGAGAGAATTGTAAGGGATAGGATTTATGAACATCTGAATAGGAATAATGTAATCAAGGAGAGTCAGCATGGTTTTGTGAAGGGCAGGTTGTGCCTCACAAACCTTATTGAGTTCTTTGAGAAGGTGATCAAGGAAGCAGACGAGGGTAAAGCAGTAGATGTGATGTATGTGGATTTTAGCAAGGCGTTCGATAAGGTACCCCATGGCAGGCTAATGCAAAAACTACGGAGGTATGGCATTGAGAGTGCATTAGAGGTTTGGATTAGGAATTGGCTGGCTGGAAGGAGACAGAGGGTAGTAGTTGATGGTATAGGTTCATCTTGGAGTGCAGTTACTAGTGGTGTTCCACACGGATCTGTTTTGGGACCATTGTTGTTTGTCATTTTTATAAATTAACGAGAGGCGGGGCTTGAAGGCTGGGTGAGCAAGTTTGCGGATGACACGAAAGTCGGTGGAGTTGTGGACAGCGAAGAAGGATGTGGCAGGTTACAGCGGGATATAGATAAGTTGCAGAGCTGGGCAGAAAGGTGGCAAATAGAGTTCAATGTAGCTAAGTGTGAAGTCATTCACTTTGGTAGGAGTAACAAGAGGATGGATTACTGGGCTAATGGTAGGCGACTTGGTGAGCAGAGGGATCTTGGTGTCCATGTACACAGATCTCTGAAAGTTGCCACCCAGGTAAATAGTGCTGTGAAGAAGGCATATGGTGTACTGGGCTTTATTGGTAGAGGAATTGGGTTCCGGAGTCCTGAGGCCATGTTGCAGTTGTATAAGACTCTGGTGCGGCCTCATCTGGAGTATTGTGTGCAGTTTTGGTCGCCATACTACAGGAAGGATGTGGCGGCATTGGAACGAGTGCAGAGGAGGTTTACCAGGATGTTGCCTGGCATGGTAGGAAGATCGTATGAGGAAAGGCTGAGGCACTTGGGGCTGTTCTCTTTGGAGAAAAGAAGGTTTAGGGGAGATTTGATAGAGGTGTACAAGATGATTAGGGGTTTAGATAGGGTTGACAGTGAGAACCTTTTTCCGCTAATAGAGTCAACTGTTACTAGGCGTCACAGCTTTAAATTAAGGGGTGGTAGGTGTCGGAAAGATGTTAGGGTTAGATTCTTTACTCAGCGGGTTGTGAGTTCATGGAATGCCCTGCCAGTAGCAGTGGTGGACTCTCCCTCTTTATGGTCATTTAAGCGGGCATTGGATAAGCATATGGAGGTTATTGGGCGAGTGTAGGTTAGGTAAGCTTCGGTCGGTGCAACATCGAGGGCCGAAGGGCCTGTACTGCGCTGTATTTTTCTATGCTCTATGTTCTATATTCTATGTTCTCTGGCGTCCGTATTGCATCTCCTGAGTCAGGTGGGGTAGGGGGAGCTATCACTAGGCTAAAATTGAACTAGTAAAAAGTACTTTATGTTGAGAGTTGACGAGCAGTGGAGGATTTCAAAGGAAGTTTTCAAAGTCCTTAGCAAAAGTATATTCAGTGAAAAAGATAGACTCTAAGAAAAGGGGTAATCTGCATCGGGTTCTAAGCAATAAGCGAGGCTACCAAGTTTAAAGAGAAGGCATGCAAAGTGGACAAGAACAGCAGCAACCCAGAAGATTGGAAAATCATTAATACTCAACAGAAAGCCACGAAAAATGCTATCAAGAAAAGTAGGATAGAACACTAGAAAAAACAAACTAGCACAGAATATGAAAATAGGTTGCAGATGATTCCCTAAATATATAAAATGAAAATGAGTAGCTCACGTAAATGTTGGGCCTTTAGAGGATGAGATGGAAAATTTAGTTATAGGATAGGATGAAATGGCCGAAGCATTGAGCAGGTATTTTGTATCGATCATCCTAATGGAGGACACTAATAACATGCCAGTAATTGACAAAGAGATGAGGGTAGGTGAGGACATGTTTACAATCATTATTATGGTGGAGGTAGTGTTGGGTAAGCTGATGGATTTAAAGGCAGACAAAACACTGATGAAATGCATTCCAGGGTACTAAAAAGATAGCGGGGGTAATAACAAGTTCAATTGTGGTAATTTTCTAAATATTTGCTGAACTCTGGGGCAGTTCCAGCAGATTGGAAAACAGCAAATGAGACGCCACTGTTTAAAAAGGCTGCTAGATAAAAGATGGAGAACTACAGACCAGTTAGTTTCATCTGTACAGTGGGTAAGATGCTTGACTGTATTATCAAGGGAGAAATATCAAAACATTTTGATAGAAATCGGCCCATTGCGCAGACACAACATGTGTTCCTAAAGGACTCGTCATGCTTAACAAGTCTTTTGGAAGTTTATGACGACATTATGAGCAAGGTCGACAATGAGGCTTCAGTGGATGTGATATATCTAGGTTTCCAAAAGGTGTTCGACAGGTGCCACACCAGAGGCTGCAGCATAAGATAAAGATGGATGGGGTTATGGCATGGATAGAAGATTGGTTGACTAACAGGGAGCAAAGGGTGGGCCTAAATAAGTGCTATTCATATCTGGTAATCAGTGACTAGTGGCGTGCTTTAGGGATCAGTTTTGGGGCTGCAATTATTCACAATTTATCGAGATGATGTGGAGTTGGGAGCATCCGTAGTGTGTCAAAGTTTGAAGATGACACGAAGATGTCATGAAGATGAGTGGCAGAGCGAAGTGTGCAAAGATCTGTGAAACATTTTAGAGGAACACAGATACTTTGAGTGAGTAAGCAAAATTCTGGCAGATGGAATACAATGTAAATAAATTTCAATTCATCCATTTGTTCGGAGTACCAGTAAAAAGGATGATTACTTGAATGGTAAACGTTGCAGTATGCTGCTCTGCAGAGGGACCTGCGTATCCATGTTCATGAAACACACAAGTTTGGTCTGCAGATACAGCAAGTACTAAGGAAGGCAAATGGTATGTTGTCCTTCATTGCTGAAGGAATTGGATTTAAAAGCAGGTAAGTTATTTTGCAGCTGTACAGGGTGTTGGTGAGGCCACACCTGGAGTATTGTATGAAGATTAAGCCGCCTTACTTGAGAAAGAATGCACTGGCACTGGATGGGGTGAAGAGGAGTTTCATTGGGTTGAATCCGAAGCTGAGAGAGTTGGTTTATGAGGAGGGACTGAGTATTTTGGGATGATATTCATTGAAATTCAGAAGGATTGGGGTTGGACCTTATAGAAACATACAGAATAATGAAGGGAATGAATAACATACAAGTAGGGAGGATGTTTCCACTGGCAGGAGAAGGAAGTAGATTTAGAATTGAATTGAGAACGAACATCTTCATCCAGAGTATTCTAATTCTATGGAATTGCCTGCTCAGTGAGGTAGTTGATGCTTTTAAAGCTAAGGTATTTTGAAGAATGAAGTAAATAAAGGATACACTGCGACCGTGGGTAAGTGGACCTGAGTGCACGAGTAGAGCTTATTAAATGGCAGAGCGGGTTCGAATGGCCAGACGGCCTACTCTTGCTCCTAGTCCTTCTGTCCTTCTGCGCTGAGGAAAGGGAAGTGGCCAGTCCTCCCAGCGCAGACCCTCTGCTTTGGTTTGTTTGGCCTGATTTTTCGCAGTCTGGCCGTTTACTGAAAGCAGGCTGCAGTAGTGAAGCTACCAGACTCAAAGAAGCAAACCCATTCTGACTCTCTCTCACTCTGACATCTCTCCTGTAAGAACCTGGGGATTATTTTTCCTTTCATTTTTTTTCATGGGGTGTTTATGGGGATTGTTTCAAGTACTTGGAACAACATCATTAAGTTGGGATAATTCGTTGGTTTTTCAGATAGTTAAGTTATTCTGTCTGCTATCCTCTTCTGCATGAGTTTCATTCAGCTGCGTCACTCCTGGAATGTCCAACTTACACCTGCTTAAATCAATGAGCAAATGTTGGGTCTGCACTACTTCCTTGAAATGATTTGAGGAGGTCTGTCCTGGCCCATAACAGTGTGTAACAGCTGGATCTAATTTACTGGCATGGGTTGAGAATGGGACAGTTGCAACGAAAACGTGAATCAGCAAAAACAGTTCTATATATTTTGGAGTGGAAAGCAATGACTAATATGATAATCCAGGAATTGAAGTTTGCAACCCAACTATTCAGAAAGCATATCAAACAATTGTTGAAGAGTGTTCAATTTAATCTTTCCAAATCTGCTGTTGGCCCCAAATTGAGAATGTGAGTGGGTGGTCAGGATGTAACGAAGTACAAAGGTAATTGAGGCAATTGGAGGGAATGGGGAAATACCTGTCAGGTGAAGAACAATGTGGATAGACATGACATTGAGCACATTGGATGGAAAAATTGAATAACAGGCAAGCATTTCAAAAAGAACTCATGTAAACCTGTTGCTCTATGAAGGTACTTATGTGTATACATTTGTTGATTTCTTCACCAAACTCTGAGGTCAATGCAGGGCAGTTAATTCTGAAACCAGAAATCCGTACTGGAATTGAGATTGGCACATGCCCAGTGTACATAGAGCCACCAAGTGGGGAGCTGTATCATTGAAAAGGATCTCAATCTCTTTGTAAAACAGTCACAGAGAGCAGTAACAGAAAGCAGATAGGAAGATAATTAGTATGCTGACCTTCATTTCCAGGGGACTTGAGTCCAGGAGTAAGGGTGTCTTACTATAGCTGTACAGGGCCTTGGTGAGTCCCCATCTCGAAAATTGTGCAGTATTGTGTGCACATTTGGTCTCCTTACCTAATAAAGGATAAAGCTGACATTGAGGGAAAAGCAGCGAAGGATAACTAGACTGATCTCTGGGATGACAGGCTTGTTGTGGGAGCAGAGTTTGGGGCGACTGGGCCTGTATTCCATGGCGTTTAGGAAAATGAGTGGAGATCTCGGTTAATATATAAAACTCTGCCATGGCGAGACAGGTTGTTAGCAGTGATGATAATTCCGCTGGCTGGAACGTCTCAAACAATGGGCCCACAGTATTAGATGCAAACAGGTCCCTCTGCATTGAGATGAGAATAAATATCTACACTCAGAGATTGGTTAACCTGGGGAATTCTCTACCACATAAGGCTGTGGAAGCAAAGGCACTGAATATAAATAAGGATTTCTAGACACTAAAGGGATGAAGTTGAAGCAGGGGTTTGGTGTGGGGATACATGGCCAGACATCATTATATTGAAATGAAGAGCAAAATTGATGGACCAAAGTTCCTACTTCATTTTTTATTCCCGATAGTTAATCCGTTCAATGGATATAGAGAATACAGTATTTGGGAAAAGTGAATTGAAGAGATGTTTGGCCATAAACTACAGTGGGGAAGGTTCAATATCTTATATGACTTACTCCTTTCCCGATGTTTCTGTGCAGTCTGGAGGAAAACTCTGTAAGTGTTGTTACAAACTCTCAGATTTTAGGAAAGAGGTCTCTGCAGGGTCGACAGGACTGTGAATTCCGTTCTCTTTTCCAATACAGAGGCTGGTTCCGGGGGTTCTGTCCAGGTTTATCCTTTAAGACCTTGGAGCAGTTTGATACAACGGTCTTGCCTGGCAGTTTCAGAGACCATTGAAGAGTTTACCACATATCTGTGTATCTGGAGTCACGTTTAGGCCAGACCAGGAAATCACGGGAGATTCACTTCCTGAAAGTATACTGGGGAAGCAAATTTATGTTGACAATTGACATGGGCTTCAAGGTCAGTATTACTGGCACCAGATTTTACATCTCGATATGTTATTAATTGTTTCTAACTTCTACCAGCTGCCAAAGCTTTTACCTGGTCTGGATTAGTAATCCAGTTACAATTCCACAACAGCACCATCTCCACATGGGGACCTGTCAAAAACCACACTGAGCAGATTATTTCTGTACTACTTGACAGATCTGTCAGGAAGAACTCTCACCAATTTTACTATCGTGATAGGACTGAGGGGGTGGTAATTGGTCAGATTGTCATTATTCCCCTCTTAGGGGACGGGACATAGTCGAGTAATCTTCCACATTGCCAGCGAGATGTCAGAGTTGGAGCGGGAATGAAACAGCGTGACCAGTGACACGGCTTGTTGTGCAGCACAAGTCTTCTCTTCTATTGCAGGAATGGTGTCAGGGCCCATTGCCTTTGTCGTATCGACTGCATTCAACTGTTTCTTCATGTCACGTGTGACAAATCGAATTGGTTGAAGACTGGCATCCGTGATTCTGTGGGAATTATTCAAGCAACACTTCTGGCAAGAATGGCACCATAAATGTTAACAGATGATTTATGTGCAACAGTACTATAACATCGAGACTAGAAATCCTAAATATCAATTTCCAAAATATTCAGCGATGGTTTTTGAATTGATTGTTTCATACTCCACTGCGAAAGAGTGCCATGGAGTGTTGAAACCAGACCTATAATTCCTCACCTGATAACTGGTAATTTATGATCGTCAAGTGATATTTAAAGATCTGTACTTCACTTGGGAAGAAAACGAACCAAAAGCCTAACTCAGATTGCTTAACTTAAACTAAAAACACACTTGGGGTAAATTGCTGTAAAACTTTCTCTTCAAGTTGAGATTAATTTACGACATGAATGGGAGGGGAAATACATTGTGTCACTCGATCAGTTTCAGTTATGATTTACTCCAGGTTTTTAGAAAATGCGGGGTGAGTCCATACTTGAAGTCACAACCGGAAATTTTAGTGTCATTAGCTCCAATGTAGCAATGGTCAAACCCTTCCCCGCCCAGACATTCTAAGTTTTAACAATTTACAAGTCTTAAAACGGTGTCACGGGGTACAGGTTTGAGAAACTTTGATCTACTGCATCCTTTAAATAATTGACAATGAGTTTTGTTGGGGTTTATATCAAACTCTTAATTGTTTTTCATTCTTTTAGACTTGGAAGTGTTGTGGTATCCTTTAATTCCATGAACTCTCTCTCGTTTCAGGCCCTGTTTTAGTTTTGTAAAAAGAGTCATGTTTATGCAAACCTTACTATGTGAGCTGAAATTCACTGTTCCAACAACCAAAGAGTGAAAGATGGCAATCCTCTTGTTGCTCAGTGAACTGCAGTCTTACATCTGCATTGTCAAGCCTCTGCAGCCAGGTCAGCAAAGCTCAGAATCTCTGGGACATTTAAGGGAAGTTCAGTAATACAGATGAAAGACTAAACTTTTCCCTCTTTGTCAAACATGCTGGTTCGTTGGAGAGGAAGTACTCTGTCCTTACTCACACGACTGATTTGTGAGTTTGTGTGGTTGGGTGTGCAGTGGGATAGTACATCACAGTGGTGTGAATTTGGAATATTGATTTAAATCACATTGTTCTATTTCCTTTTCCACATTCCAAGAAAAGATTTGTCAACAGACAAAAAGAATTTTACTTTACTTGTGAGTGTACCATCGAGGAACATTTTTAAAATTCTGTATCCCAATGCTACTGATATGCTCACCCATTTTCATAAGGATATGTAAGCTGTGGTTGGACCATTAGGAAGGTAGTGCTTGAGATTCTCCTGCTATGCAAATCAGAAAGAGAAATGGAGCTGGTGTTGGCTTTACTGAGCTCTGTTGATATTTGAAATTAACGAACCTTAGCAGAAGGAGTTGTGTTGAGCCAGAAGGTGTAGGGTGGTTGGGCATAAATTGTTGTGTGGAACACTTGGAAGTTTTGTTTAAAATGTGAGGTTTTCTTGAGTATCTAAAAGATAAATCAATTTTGGAGTAATACTCAGCTGCTTCTTTTTTTTTGTCGACTCCGGTCTCCTGTCCACTGCTTCTTTTCTGTCTATACATCAAATCACTGGGATTCCCTCAGTGTCTGTTTTCCCAACCAGCATCCCGAATTCCTGCTGTACATCTGCAAACAGCTGAGCAAGGAATGCACAACCTCTGTTTCTCACTGATCAAGCATGCTCTGTGTCATCACCTGCATGTGGATGATGTGGGGATCGGTGGAGGGTCAAGGGAATGGAATTGTGTTAAGAAAGGTGCATTCCTTTGTCTTAGTTGAGGCTTCAAGTAGATGCATGAGCTGCTGGTTGGCAATATACTGCAGACTCTGTAATTAATCTGGAACGTACTTTAAAAGAGGCATTACTGTGAAACCAAGAAGTTGAAGCTACGCAAGCAATCTTGAGCTGCATGTGCTAACAGGATACTATTAAAGATTGACTTGTTTAATGTTGAGTTAGACTTTTGCAAATAGTCTGATCGAGTTAGCAGACCATTAATCTTGACAAAGGTAGTTTTAAGAAATCTAAACTTTGATATGCAAGCTTGAATTTTCCGATAGCAATGTCCCTTTAAGAGTACAATGTGTGTTTGGTGAACATTTGAGGTATTCTGATGAATGTGAAAACTTAATTGGTATGTAACTGTCACAGTGGACATGAGAACCTCCAACTACATGCAGCTACGTTTGTTAAAACCCCTGTCAGTTTCATAGCGCTTTCAGATTTTAGATCTTTGTTTAACATTGGAAGTACCGATAACAAATATAATTCAGAGCTAAGTGTTGCATTTGGTGGTATGCTGGACAAGCTCACGAGCATTTTGGATAATTTTAGCAATGGCAGGAATTATGTGATGATTTCTAATTTGAACTTAATCTTGCTTCAGAGCTATTTCATTTCCCCTTTTTATATTTTGTTTTAAAATACATTCAAAATGAAGTTTGTTACTTTAATGTTTTTCTGCAGCTCTTTCATAGATTCCCACAGAAAAGACAAAAACTTCTCACCCGAACCAACCCCGTCCAACACTGCCCCCTCCCCCAATCACGTCCAACACCGCCCCCTCGCCCAAACCCGCCTAACACCGCCCACTGTCCAAACCCCGCCCAGCACCGCCCCCTCCCCAATCCCGCCCAAAACCGTCCCCACCCCATCCAACACTGCCCCCACCCACAACCCCGTCAAACACCAGCTCCTCCCTGCAACCCCATCCAACATAGCTCCCACCCATAACCCCTTCCAGTACTACTCCCTCCACCCAGCCCCATCCAGCACCTCCACCACTCCCAACGCCGTCCAATACTGCCCACCCCCAAACCCGTGCAACACCGAAACTCCCCCAGCCCTGTCCAACAGCGCATCCTCCCCCAACCCTGTCCATCCCTGTCGCCTCCCTCAACCCAGTCCAACACCGCCCCCTACCCAACCCCGTCCAACACGGCCCTCTCCCCAACCTCATCGAAAGCCTACGCCTTCTGCAACCCCATCCAACACAGCCGCCACCCCAACCACATCCAATTATGCCCCCGCCCCAACCCCGTCCAACACGGCCCCCTCCCGGACCTCATCAAAAGCCTCCCCCTTCCCCAACCCCAACGAACGCCACCCCACCCCCAACCCCGTCCAACACCTGATCCTCTCACCAACGTCGCTCCACCCCAACCCTGTCCAACACTGCCCCCTCCCCAACCACGTCCAACACCGGCACCACCCCCAACCATGTCCAACACCGCCCCCAATCACAATACTTTCCAACGCAGCTCCCTCCCCCGACCCTGTCCAACACCGGCCCCTACCCACAACGCTATCCAACACTGCCCCAACTCATAAACCCATCCAGCACTGCCCCCTTCACCCCCAGCCCAGTCCAACACCGCTACCCCTCCCAACGCCGTCCAACACTGTCCACACCCCAAACTGTGCAACACCGAAACTTCCCCGAGCCCCGTTCAACACCGCATCCTTCCCCACCCTGTCCAACCCAGCCCCCTCCGCAACCCCGTCCAACACCGCCCCCTCCCCCAACCCCGTCAAACACCGCTCCCGCCCCGAACCCCGTCCATCACCTCTCCCTCCCAAACCCCGTCCAACACCTCCAGCTACCACCAACACCGCTCCACCCCAATCTCGTCCAAATTCGTCCCCTCCCCAACCCCGTCCAACACCTACCCCTCCCACCAACACCACTCCACTCCCAACCCCGTCCTAATCCGTCCCCTCCCCAACTCCGTCCAACATGCACCTTCCCAACTGCGTCCAACACACACCCCTCCCCAACCCCGTCCAACACCTCCCCCAGCCCAACCCCATCCAACACCGCCCCCTCTCCAAACCCTTCCAAATCCGCCCCCTCCCCAACCCCGACCAACACCCGCCCTCTCCCCAACCCCATCCAAAACCGCCCCCACCCCAACCTCGTCTAACACCTCCCCCTCCCACCAATATTGACCCTTCACCAACCCTGTCCAGCATGCCCCCTCCAGCGACCCGGTAGAACAACTCCCCTCCACAATCCCTTTCTCACCAGCTCTGGCCCGAGGCGTTCTCTCTGTCTCTCTCTCGCCTCTCTCTCTCACACACACACACAGACACCCTCTCTCTCTCGCCCCCTTTCTCTCTAGCCCCCTCTCTCTCGCCTCCTCTCTCTCTCGCGTGCCACACTCTCTCTCTTGCCCCCTCTCTCTCTCGCCCTCTCTCTCGCCCCTTTCTCTCTCTCGCCCCTTTCTCTCTCGCTCTCCATTTTCTCTATCTCTCCTTTTCTCACTCTTACTCTCTCTTACTCGCCCCTTTCTCTCTCTTTGTCTCTCGCCCCCTCTGTATCTCTCGCCTCTACACTCTCTCTCGACCTCTCTCTCTCTCGCCCTCCTCTATCTCTAGCCCACTTTTTCTTCTCGCGCCCCTCTCTCTCGTCCATTTTCTCTCTCACCCACACTCTCTCGCCTTTCTCTCACCTCCCTCTCTCTCTTGCCCCTCTTTCTCTCTCTAGCCCCTCTACCTCTCTCGCACCTCACTCACTCTCTCTCTCTGATCTTTCACTCTTCCTCCACATTCTCTCTCTCACTCACTGTCGCTCTGTCGCGCTCTCCCCACCATCTTGCACTTCTATTTGTGTATCTCTCTCTCTCTCTCTCTCTGGACCCATATCCCACTTGCTCACTCTCTCTCGAGTCACTGTCGCCACATCTCCCTATCTCTTCCCTCCCTCTCTCTCTCGTTTTCGCCACCGTCTCTCACTCTCTATTGCATGCATCTCCCTCCTTTTATTGCCCCCCTCTCGACCCCATCTCTCTCCTCCCTCTCTCTTTTGCTGAGCTCCTCTCTTTCTCTCGCTGAGCCTCTCTCTACCCCCTGCTCGCCATCTGCCTCTCTTTCTCTCTCCTCGTCTGTCTCACTCGCTATCTCCCGCTCTCAATCACTCTCTCTCGCCCGACTCTTTAACTCCCTCGCTCTCATCCTCTCTCCCTCCCGCCGCCCACTTCATCCTCTCTCTCTCTCGTGACAACCCTCTCACGCACCCTTCTCTCCTTCTCACCCTTCCTCCCTCTTTCCTTTCCGTCTCAACATCTCTCCAACTCTCTCTGTCTTACTCAGCCTGTCCCTTTCTTACACATACCCGCCCCGTCTCTGCCTATCTGTCTCTCTCTCGATCTTGCTCTCGTCGACTCTCTTCTGTTCCCTTTTTCCTTCTCTCTCGTTTCTTTTCTCCCTCCATCCCTCTCACTCTGTCGCTGTCTCTCTCTCTTTCTGTCTCACCCTCTCTTGCCACTGTGCTCTCGCTGTCACCCTCTCTTTCTCCCGCCCCGTCTCTGTCAAGCCCCCTCTCCTTCTTGCCCTTCCTCGCTCTCTCTTGTCTTTCTCACCATCTGTCTCTCTCTTTATCCATCACATTCTCTCTTTCTTGCCCTCGCTCTCTTTCTTGCCCTCGCATTCTCTCTCATCTCCGTTCTCTCTCCCTTGCCCCCTCTCTTTCGACCCCTTTATCTCTCTTTTGCCTACCCCTCTCTCTCTTGAACCCTGTTTCGCTCTCCTTTCTCCTTCGGTCTCTCTTAATCCGTCCCCCTCTTATCCCCCCTCTTGCCTATCTCTCTTTCTCGCTCTATTACCGCCTCCCTGTCTCGCTCCTTCATTCTCTCACCCCCTTCTCTCCTTACCCCTCCTTCTCTTCTCTTGTCCTCCTCTCACTCCCTCTCTCTCGCCTCTATGTCTCTCTCGTCCGGTCTTTCTCTCTCTCTCACCTCATCGCTATCTCACACACTCTAACTCTCTCTTGTCCACTCTCTGTCGCCCTCACTATCTCACTCGCCCTCTCACTCACTCTCTCACCCTCTCACTCACTTTCTCACCCTCTCCCTTGCCTCCTCTTTCTTTCTGTCTTCTCTCCCCTCTCTCGCACTCTCTGTCTCCTCAGCCCTCTCTGTCTTGTCTTCTCTATCTCTCTCTTGCCATCCCGCTCTGTTTTGCCGCCCGTCTATCTCTCACCCCTGTGTCTCTCTCTCGCCCTCTCACTCTCTCACCCCCTCATTCTCTCTCTCCCGCTTCCGTCTCCTCTTCTCTCTCTCTCTCTCTCTCTCGCCTCCACGTCTCTCTCGTCCCCTTTCTCTCTCCTTGGCCTTCTCTCTCTCTAAGACTTGTCCCATTTCGCTCTCTCCCCCTCGCTCGCACCTCTCAGTCTCACCCTGTCGCTCGTCTCTGTCCCACATTACCTCTCTCTCCCTCACCCCATCTCTCCCTTGTTCCCCTCTCTCTCTCCCCGCTCCTTCTCTCTCTCTCCACTTTCTCTCCCTCTCGTGCCCTCTCCCTCCGTATCTCTCTCTCCAACTCCCTCCGCTTCTCTTTGATTGAATCTCTCTCCTTCCTCTACCTCCCTCCCTCCCTCTCTCTCTGACATACTCTGTCTCTCCAATCCTTCCCTCTCCCTCTGACCCAGAGACTGGGGAGGGGGGCAGAGCGGCTGCATATGGGGGGTAGGAGTGAGAGAATAGAGAGATGTGGGATGTAGGAGTAGGGGAAAATGGGGTAGAGACAGAATTGCGGGAGGGAGACAGAGATGGCAGAGTGAGGGTGCGGGGCAGAGTGAAGTGTGGAGGCAGGTGGATAAACGGTTGTTGGGGTGTGTGAGAGAGAGGGGGAGTGAAAGGGAGAGATGGTGAGAAAGAGTGTGTGTGCAGAAAGAGAGAGAGGGAGGGAAGTAATGAGGAAGAGTAGTGGAGAGGAAATTGGGAGGCCAGGCTGCAGTGGGGGTCAGAGGGAGTTAAACTGAGCTCCTGAGCTCAGGGCGCGGTGCCCTCCCCTTCCCTGAGGACCAGGACTTGTGGCTGAGCCTGTCTCTCTCCAGCTCAGTTTCTCCAACACAAAGACACACAACAACATTGGTCACTCTGCTGCTCGGCACGCTTTAATCAACATTTTTATTGTTTACAAATGGAAGTGTTTGGTACGGTGAGTGGGATGGTACCTTTTATCACTAGCCCCTGAGTTGTGAGAAACATTGAAATGTTTCCCTGTAACTCCTCTGTGAGATAAGGATGGACAAACTTGCGCTACCCTCAGTCTGTTACCATAGCGACAGGCTGCTCCATCGCTGAAATACTGTACTGAAATGAGAAAATCCCGAATGGATTGATTAATCAGAGGAATTTGATTGATGGATGGATTTGGGTGAAAGGATATTTCAGCACATTCTTCAGCTGCTGCCTGAACTTAGACTGGGTCACGGCATAAATCGCGGCGTTTGTGCAGCAACTGAGGAGCAGCAGCATGAAGCCCAATTCTTGCACAAAGCGATGGAGATACACAGACTGATACCCAATATAATACATCCGGCCCCATATAGAATACAGCATTAACATTGACCATGACAGGATGAATGTGGCCGAGATCACAAACAGTAAAATAATGGATTTTTTTTGGTTTCTCATTTCAGTGTCAGACTGAGCGTCCCCATTGGAGTGAGCGCGGAGTCTCCTGCGGGCTCTGCTGGTCAGTAAAATGTGTCTGACGGTGAGAACATTGAGCAGTAGAATCAGGAGAAATGGGACACACGGGGATAGAATGTGGTGGAGGAACTCGATTGTGACCCAGACACTGGAGAATAGAACAGCGTCTGTTACCTCACAAAAATAGGGTTGGTTCCCCAGCCAGTACCAAGCCGTGCAAATAAATACCAGGAAATGTTCTTTAAACAGCTCAGCACAGTCACTGCTCCCAGAACCAAAGCCGCCGTTTTCTCATTGTAATATTTACTTTTCATCTTCTGCCAACAAATGGCCACAAACCGATCAAAGGTGAAAGTGACGGTGAACCAGACAGAACAGTCAGTGGCTGCATAAAGCAGGATGGCGTGGATATTACACACGCGGACGGAGTACACCAGGAAATAAAACTGTTCCCGATAAACAATGGGAATGTGTCTCAGGATCAGGTCGAGGATAATGACCAGGAGATCCGCCGCTGCCATGTCCCCAAGGTAACATCTGACACATTGAGACAATCCACAATCTTTATAAAGCAGGATGTAGATGGTCACTACGTTAACTGTGAGGAAAGACAACAAACCCATTATCCATCAGCCAGGAGTGAAAGTGACCCTTTTGATTGGGGACCCAGTGAGATTTTCAAATGTGTCCCTGTATTCAGGGATTTATTAAAATAATTGGAGCTGGAAGAACAAATGGGAAGGTCGGAATTACTGACAAAAATGTGACATAAACCACAATAAACGCTCCCTCCCCAAACACACAGAGACACATCCAGAAGAACAAATGGTTTCTAGAACATTCCTACACACTCGATCACTCGAGAGCAGACCCAGGTCACTCCTTCCCTGTTCCTAATACGGAGGGTGGAAACATTGCTGTCCTGAAGGATTCTCTCCCAGTTTCCTGAAGACAAACGGAGTTTGGGAATTCCTGTATTTTGGTTTAAATTGTAGTCGATCCTGTGTCGAGAAATAATGTAAATGCAGGGAAAACGTATTCACTCCTTTCACTGGCGGAGGGGCCTTCGGAACAATGTCTCCTTCTCACTGGAACGGGATCTCTTCCCTCGGGATCTTATCGCTTGTTCAATTCACCGACATCCGGACGTTCACAATCAATGTCAGGGACAGAACGTTCCGGGAAATGTCAGTCATTGAATGTTGGGGACAGAACGTTCTGGGAAATGTCAATTATAGAATGTCGGAGACACAACGTTCCGGGGAATGACAGTTATAGAATGTTGGGGACAGAACTTTCCGGGGAACGCCTTGACCTCTCCATCACCTTTCCCCCCTAACCACCCCACCAACATGATGTACTGTGCCTGGGCACACTGTAACATTAATGTAGTGAGAGACGGAGGGTCCAATCACAGGAATGGGAACTAATGGCATTTCCAGATCCGCTGAAATGGTTAGATCCACCTCACAGAACCAGCCCTGACACCGTAAACCCAGAGTAGACATCTGTTCATTGTGGAACACTATGTAGAACAGGACAGTGTACTGCTCAGTACAAATCATCAATTTCTCCAGGGTGAAACACAGCACAGATCATGTCAGAGCACCTATCTTCAAACGCAGAGTAGACGTCTGTCCAGTACGGGAAGCCAGGATAGAGACAGAAAAGCTGCAGATGCTGAAAGCCAAAGTAGACAGGCAGGAAGCTGGGAGAACACAGCAAGCCAGGGCAGCATCAGGAGGTGGAGAAATCGACGTTTCAGGTGTAACCCTTCTGCAAGAATCCTGAAGGAGGGCTACATCCGAAACATCCAATTCTACCTCCTGATGCTGCCTGGATTGCTGTGCTTCTCCAGCTCCTCCATTCAGCATGGGAAGCAGTGCAGACCACACCCATGCATTGATATATAATTCCGGGCTAGATATCTGTCCAACACGGGGTGCTATGCAGACCATGGCAGTGCATTGATCTATAAACCGGAACTAGCTATCTATCCAGCACGGGGAGCTGTGCAGACCACAAAGCACCACTAATGTGTAAACTTTAAATAAATATCAATCCAGCATAAGGAGCTACACAAACCACATCATTGCATTATCTATAAAACTCAACCAGACAGTCTGACCAGCACAGCGACCTGTGCAGTGATCACCCGTGAAGTAATCTATAACCCAGGAGCAGTTACCCTCCCAGCGTGTAGGACTTTGTACACCACGCCAGTAAATTGCTCAGTAACACTGTGTTAGATCACTGCCCAGCGTGGGGAAACTTGCAGTCCATGCTGGAAGTGACAGGATGTGCTGCTCCCACACATTTACAGCTCCATATCTCCATTGTGCACCGACAAGGGGGTGCTGTGAGTGTGAAGATCACTGTCAGAGAGAGATGGCGGGGGAATCAGTTTAAATATCATCACATGGGAGGGGTTTGGGAAATAGACAGGGGGGGAGGGGAGACTGAGGAACAGTGTCATAGAAGGATGTATTCCCAGGTTTCAGAATGGTGAAATGTAGACAGTTCGGTAGGATCCTGTAACGTGTGCCAATTTTCCCAGGAAAGATGGGAAAAGTGAAATTGGCATAAGGTCATATGAAACAACAGCTGCTGTGTGGTTTTGAAACTAAGTTTATGTGACTTTAATAAGCATCTTATTGAAATAATATATTGCTGTAGTGTTGGAGTCGGGTAATAAGCAGTTAAGAGAAAGAGGGTCCCAGTTGATGTTAAATGTTCATTTTCAGAGTAAAAAAAATGATATTTTTGTTTAAATAGTGGAATTTGGGAGTTCTCTGTCACTCATATTTTAACAGTTAACGAAGTGAATTCAGCATTTCTTTATATTTGTTTAAATTACCAGATGAGCTCAATGCTGTGCCCGAATAATATCTGTGTGCATATCTGTGTGGGCAGGTCTGGCAGTCTCTGTGGTGCTTAAAGTGATGCAATGCCACCCTCTGCTGGCCTCCCCACGCCACTACACAGGCATTGGCATGGATGCAAAACAGCAGGGATTCATTCAGATGGGGAGGGAGAGAGCAGCTAATACCAACACCATCCAAACTGATGTCTTATCCATGTACTGATCTAAATGTCCTCTAAACGTTGTAACTGTCCCTGCTTTCATCACTTCCTCAGGAAGTTCATTCCACACACAACCCAACCTCTGTCTAAAATAATTACTTCACATAACTTCTTTTCATCTTTTTCCTTGCACCTTAAAACATCCCTCAGTTTTGAATTCCCAATTCTGGGGAAAAGACATCAGCCCTTCAGCTTATCTGTACCCCTCACTATTTTATAAACCTCTGTAAACTCACCCCTTAATCTCATACTCTCCAGCGAAAAAGGTCCCAGTCTACCCAGCTTCTCTTTATAGCTCAATCCCTCCTTTCCCAGCGACATACAGGTTAATCTCTTTAAACGGTCTCCAGGTTAATAATATCAAGGTATTTTCTCAGGGTAGGGGAGTCGAAAACTAGAGGACGTAGGCTTAAGGTGAGAGGGAAAACATTTAAAAGTGACTGAAGGGGCAGCTTCTTCGCCCAGACGGTGGTGTGCCTATGGAATGAGCGGGCAGGATGACCAGACTGGACACAGTATTCCAGGAGAGGTCTTACGAATGCCCTGTACAACCACAACATGGCGTTCCAATTCCGATACCCAAATGTCTGACCAACGCTTCTTAACCACACTTAAACACAGATGCAAATTTTAAAGAATTCTATCTGAGGCCAAGGTCAATGTTCTACAACACTGCCAAAGGCCCTGTTTTAATTGTATAGGTCCTGCTGTTGCTTGATTTACCAAATCCAATACCTTGCATTAATCCAAACTAAACTCCATCTGCCACTCCTCAGCCAGTGTAATATATTACTGCCAGCTTACCCTCACCCTTCAATTTAAAATATCCTCCCCTTCTCCAGGAGGCCTGTAAAATCCGGCCTTGATTTTCACGAAGACCCTGAGCTTGATTTGCCCTGAGCGGTTTGGGGGAGAAGGGACGGATTGCATACACTGTCAGTGGGGAGAAGAAGCTGGACAGCAATCACCGGCCTGGTATAATTTAATGGTTTTAGGAAAAGAGCAGTTGCACTTAGAGTTGGGTAATACTGATAGTTTTTGGGGGGTCAGAAATTAAGCTCTTCCTTCGTCTCTAAAATAAATGCCTATTTTAGACCCTTCATTGGGCAAAGTGTGTCTGCAAGATTTATTTCCCTAATACTGTAGATTACATTTAATAGTAATTAACGTTGCTCATAGTTATAGATGTAGGTTTGCTCACTGAGTTGAAGGGTTCATTTCCAGACGTTTCATTTGCTTCCTAGGTTACATCTTCAGTGGAAGATGGATCCAACATACCACGCTTCTGCAGATTACTCAAAGTTCACAAACCAGGAGCCCCCCTCAGCCGTATAATCTTACTCCCTGGAACACCAACTTACAGATCGGCCAAGGAGCTACACAAAAGACTAAGAAATTTAGTAGAAGGCTCACACCGCTCCATCCACTCCATCCAAGAATTCCTGAGCACCATTAAAGACAATAAGATAGAAGAGGATGAAATAATGGTGCCCTTTGATATAACAACCCTGTTTATCTGAATCAACATTGACCTGGCCAAGGAAACACTGACTACACTAGTAGAAGACCGAAAGACACAGACACCAAACACCACTACCTTCATCAGCAAGGAGAATATCATCAAGCTAGTTGACCTTTTCCTTACCACCCACTTGACCTTCAACAACAAACTTACAGACAAACCAATGGAACACCCATGGGATCTCCGATATCAGGAGTTCTTAGTAGAGGCAGTAATGAAGAGACATGAGCAAACAGCTCTGCCAGCTATCCAACCCAAACTCTGGGTCCGCTATGTGGATGAAACCTTTCTCATCACTAAACGAAACAAGTTTGAAGGAACTTTCAAGATCATCAAAAGTCTCCCTACTGGCATAATTTTCACTAACGAGGAGGAAAACAACAACAAATTGCCATTCCTAAATGTCACAGTAGAGTGAACAGCCAATTGGGGAACTTCAAACTAGCGTCTACAGAAAAACAACACATATGGACCAAATACAGAGGCAATCATCGCAACACCCACAAACGAAGCTGCATCAAAACATTATTTTAATGAGTCAACATACACTGTAGCACTAAGGTACTACACAGAGCAGAGGAAAATCGCCTACACTGTGTATTCAAAAAGAATGCTTACCCAATGAAAACAGTCCGCCGATTTCTCAGCAACAAACCCAAACAAGCAGACAAAACACGTCTAGAAACCCTAGCCACTCTCCCCTACATCAAAGACATCTCGGAAATGACTGCCAGACTACTCAGACCCCTTGGAATCATTGTAGCCCACATACACACCAACACATAAAATAGCAGCTTATGAAATTGAAAGACCCTGTACAGACAATGAGCAAAACTAATGCCATTGACAAAATACCGTGCAAGTACTGTAACAATCAATACATTGGACAAACAGGCAGAAAACTAGAATACATGAACACTAACTAGCCACCAAATGACATGACTGTCTCTCACTAACATCCTCACATCAAGATTAAGGAGGTCACCACTTCGACTGGGACAATACATCCATCCAAGGACAAGCCAAACAAAGACATGCACGAGAATTCCTAGAAGCATGGCATTCCAACCAGAACTTTGTCAACATTCACATCGAGTTAGACCCCATCTACCACCCCCTGAGAAAAGGAACAGGAAGTGACTTCACCACAGGAAATGACATCATCACAGGAAATGACATCACCAACACAAAGAAACCCAAACATATAAATAGAAAGCAGGAAGTTTCAGCATTGCTTTGCAGAAAGTCCACTGAAGGTGTTAGCTAGTAAAGTAATGAAACGTCTGGAAGTGAACCTTTCAGATCAGTGAGCAAACCTACATTCAAATCCTTATCCTGAGCTACAAATCTTCTCAAAACTCCCTATGTTCATAGTTACTTTCGATGGCACATCACGTGCACTCAACATCCTACAGTTGAGACAAATATCTTGCATTTGTTTAACAATACAAAGTGTTTTGTGTAGTTCAGTGATGGTAACCTGATTATAATAAATCAACACCGAGCTTCAAGCGGGTACTTAAAATATGACCCAAAATCTGGGTATGGCAGTGTAATGGGTAGTGTACCTATCTCTGAGCCTGAATTCTGGATTTAATTCCAATTCCTGAACTTGTATAGTAGTGTTCCTAGCTCTGCACTAGAAGGTCAGGATGGAATTCCTGCCTGTTGTAGAGGTATGACACAGCACGTCAGAACAGGCTGATGAGCAAACACACAGGAGAATACTGTTACAGCTTTACGGGTATTGCTGAGTGATGCTAGTGTCCCTATCTCTGCGCACAAAGGTCTAGGTATAAATCTCACAGAAGTGTTTCATAATACATCTGAGCAAAATGATTAAATTGGATTTAGAATTGTGACTTGTTGGAGAAGGAAAAGGTGACAGTCTTGCATTTCAGAATTTAGGCCCGGGATGACTGAAAACACAACTAATCGTGTTGATTGGAGTCAGATTTCGCAGCAGTAGAGGTTTATAAAATCAAAACGGCCATGGATAGGGTGAGTAGGCCTCAGGTTAGGGGCGTTCAAAACTAGAGGGCAATGTTTGAAAGTGAGAGGCGAAAGGCTTTGCTGAGGTCTCAGCGCCACCTTTTCATGCAGAGGGTGGTGTGTGTATGGAATGAGCTGCCAGAGGAGGTGGTGGAGGCTGGTACAATTCCAGCATGTGAAAGGCAACTTGATGCTTTCAGACCTGCCAAGCCTTTCCAGAAATTTCTGTATTTGTTACAAAATGCATTCATTTTAACACAGGTATTCTGAATACATTAAACATGTTATTTTTTTAATGATGCAGGGGCGTATAAACATATCTTTACATCGACTGAGACCATTTTCTGCATGGCTCTGTGTACGACAGCAGCAATGATGCACCTACATGGAGCAGGTATTGTGATAGAGACATAGTTTGGACAATGTACAAAGAGACCTCACATGGTCCAGTTTGGGAGAGGATGACATGACTGTGTGATTCAACTCAGAGAGGGAGACAATAAAATCTGCCCGAGAAAGAATGGCCTAATGCACTCTCTCTCCTTCGTTTTTCCTCATCACAAAATAGTGTGCAAGCTAAAAAAAAACTCTTCACTCATCGTTACCATTTTTGTTTTTATAGAATTCCTGCAGCGTGAAAACAGGCCCTTCGGGAAAACATGTACATACCAACCTTCCAAAGAGGCAACCTTCCCAGACCCGCTCCCCTATATTTACCCCTGACAAATCTAATCTAAAAATCCCCGAAAACTATGGACAATTTAGCATGACCAATCTACCTAACTTGCACAGATTTGGATTGTGGGAGGAAAGTGGAGCACACATTAGAAGTTCACGCAGACAAGGTGAGAATGTGCAAACTGTACGCAGGTAATCGCACAAAGCTGGAATCGACCTCAAGTCCTTGGTGATGTGAAGCAGCAATGCTAACTCTTGAGCCACCGTGTTACCCTTTGGGCAATCCCTGACCAGGATTCATTGGAATCTCCTCACTGCCTAATGCAAAGGGAGTTCAACCAAATCCAACTGCTCCAGGAAGAAATCCCATTGTTAGCAGCTTGTGTGAGTAGAATATCTTCAGAAGCAGAATAACATTTTGGACAATCTCTCACTTTTTCCTTTTGTCATGAGTTACACTGATATTTGGGCAAAGTTCTTTCAACTTGAAATTGCAAAGATTTTGTTTATCGTGTGTGTGTGTGTGTGTGTGCGCGCGCGCGCGCCCCGTCTGTCAATTCCTTAGCATGCGTATCCCTCTGCTCCCCAATTACTCATGCATTTGTCCAGATGTATCTTAAATGAATCTACCGTACCTGCCTCGACCACCTCTGCCTTCAACGCATTCCAAATGCCCACCAACCTCTGTCTGACGTATTTGCTGTGTGTAAGATTTCCGCCTCTCACCTTGAAACCATGATCTCTTGTTATGGAGTCCTTCACCCTGGGATAAAAAAGCTTGTCTCTATCCGCCCTGTCTATATCCTTATTATTTTGTAAACCTCAATCAGGTTCCCCCTCAATCTCCTTTTTTTCTAACCTACTCAACCTTTCTTCATAGTTAGCACCTTCCAGACCAGGCAACATTCTCGTAAAACTTCTTTGCACAGTCTCCAAAGCGTCCACATATTTTTGGTAATGTGGCCAACAGAACTGTACACAGTATTCTAAATGCGGCTGAACCAATGTCTTGTACAATGTTAACATGACTTGCCACTTCTGAAACTCAAAACCACGTCCAATGAAGGCCAGTGTACTATATGCCTTCTCGACCACTCTATGCACTTGTGCAGTAACCTTCAGGGTAAAATGGACCTGTATTCCTTGATTCCTATTCAAGAATAAAAGGATGACTAGGGTAGGTATCGGTCCAGTCAAGGATAGTAGTGGGAAGTTGTGTGTGGAGGCGGAGGAGATTGGAGAGACATTAAATCAGTACTTTTCCTCAGTATTCACTCAGGAACAGGACACTGTTGCTGATGTGAATATGGAATCACAAATAATTAGAATGGATGCCCTGGAAATATGCAGGGAAGAGGTTTTGGGAATATTGGAAAGGATGAATATAGATAAGTCTCCTGGGCCTGATGGCATTTACCCCAGGATCCTATGGGAAGCTAGGGAGGAGATAGCAGAGCCATTGGCCTGGATTTTTATGTCGTCGTTGTCAACAGGAATAGTACCAGAGGACTGGAGGATAGCGAATGTGGTCCCATTGTTCAAGAAAGGGAGTAGGGATAGCCCTAGCAACTATAGGCCAGTGAGTCTGACTTCAGTGGTGGGCAAAGTCTTAGAGAGAATGGTAAGGGATAAGATTTATGAACATCTGGGTAGGAATAACGTGATCAGGGATAGCCAGCATGGTTTTGTGAAGGGCAGGTCGTGCCTCACAAACCTTATTGAGTTCTTTGAGAAGGTGACCAAGGAAGTGGATGAGGGTAAAGCAGTAGATGTTGTGTATATGGATTTTAGTAAGGCGTTCGATAAGGTTCCCCATGGTAGGCTAATGCTAAAACTTCGGAGGTATGGCATTGAGGATACATTAGAGGTTTGGATTAGGAATTGGCTGGCTGGAAGGAGACAGAGGGTAGTAGTTGATGGATTATGTTCATCTTGGAGCGCAGTTACTAGCGGTGTACCACAAGGATCTGTTTTGGGACCATTGCTTTTTGTTATCTTTATAAATGATCTAGAGGAAGGACTTGAAAGCTGGGTAAGCAAGTTTGCGGATGACACAAAAGTTGGTGGAGTTGTGGATAGTGAGGAAGGAAGTGGTAGGTTACAGCGGGATATAGATAAGTTGCAGAGCTGGGCGGAAATGTGGCAAATGGAATTCAATGTAGCTAAGTGCGAAGTCGTTCACTTTGGTAGGAATAACAAGATGATGGATTACTGGGCTAATGGTAGGCTACTTGGTAGTGTGGATGAGCAGAGGGATCTTGGTGTCCATGTACACAGATCTCTGAAAGTTGCCACCCAGGTAAATAGTGCTGTGAGGAAGGCATATGGTGTACTGGGCTTTATTGGCAGAGGAATTGAGTTCCGGAGTCCTGAGGTCATGTTGCAGTTGTATAAGACTCTGGTGCGGCCTCATCTGGAGTATTGTGTGCAGTTTTGGTCGCCATACTATAGGAAGGATGTGGAAGCTTTAGAACGAGTGCAGAGGAGGTTTACCAGGATGTTGCCTGGAATGGTAGGAAAATCTTATGAGGAAAGGCTGAGGCACTTGGGGCTGTTCTCATTGGAGAAGAGAAGGTTTAGGGGAGATCTGATAGAAGTGTATAAGATGATTAGGGGTTTAGATAGGGTAGATACTAAGAACCTTTTACCGCTAATGGAGTCAGGTGTTACTAGGGGACATAGCTTTAAATTAAGGGGTGGTAGGTATAGGACAGATGTTAGGGGTAGATTCTTCACACAGCGGGTTGTGAGTTCATGGAATGCCCTGCCCGTATCAGTGGTGAACTCTCCTTCTTTATGGTCATTTAAGCGGGCATTGGATAGGCATTTGGAAGTTATTGGGCTAGTATAGGTTAGGTAGGATTCGGTCGGCGCAACATCGAGGGCCGAAGGGCCTGTACTGCGCTGTATCCTTCTATGTTCTATGTTCTATGTTCTATCTCTCTGCACATCAACTTTTCTCAAGACTCTTCCATTCATTGTATAATTCGCTCTAGAATTAGTCTTGCCTACATGCATCACCTCACATTTGTCTGGATTAAAAACCATCTGAAACTTTTCCGCACAATTCTCCAGTCTATCTATATCTTCCTGTATTCTCTGACAGTCCCTTGTGCTTTCTGCTACTCCACCAATCTTCGTGTCATTTGCAAACTTGCTAATCATACCAACAGTGCCCTATTCCAGATCATTTAATTATATCACAAATAACAGTGGCCCCAACACTGACGCCTGTGGATCCCCACTGGTCACCTTACTCCATTTCAAGAAACTCCCTTCAAATACTCCTCTCTACCTCCTGTTTCTCGACCAGTTCTTTATCTATCCAGCTAGAACACCCTGCGCACAATATGACTGCAATTTCTCCATTAGTCTACCATGGGGAATCTTATCAAACGTCTTACTAAAGTCCATGTATGTGTGATCAACCGCCCTTCCTTCATCAATTAACTTGGTCACTTCCTCGAATAACTCTATTACGTTGGTAAGGCACAATCTCGCCTGCAAAAAGACCATGATGCCTATCACTGATAAGCTCATTCTTTTCTAAATATAAATAGATCATATCTCTCCGTACCCTCTTCACCAACTTTCCCACCACTGACGTCAGGCTCGCTGGTCTTTGGTTACCCAGAATATCCCTACTACCCTTCATATACAGGGGTACAACATAAGCCACCCTCTGACACCTCACCTTTATTTAATAATTCCACAAAGATATCTGTCAAGACCCCAGATATTTCCTCTCTCACCTCCCTCAGCAACCTGGGAAAGATCCCAGCTGGTCCTGGGGATTTGTCCACCTTAATAACCTCTGGCTTACCCAACACATCTTCGTGTGTGTGTGTGTGTGTGTGTGTGTGTGTGTGTGCGCGCGCGCGCGTGCGTGCGCACGTGCCAGTGTTTTTAGAAAAGGAAATATCTATTCTTTATTTCCAATATCTAAACGGTTTGCCATTCGTCTTTCCATCATAGTTTGAGTGACATTGCTCTGGATCATAAACGTACCTTTTCTGCTGATTAAAGAAACTAGCCTGATTTCTTCCTAAAATTGACTCTGACCCAGTCTGAGACCGATATCATTTGCCATATCACCAACCTGGTTATTTTTAACATTTGTTGTGAGCAGTGGAAGAGTGGGACTAGAAAAGAAAACAGTCCCCAAAAGGCAGGGTAATTATAGACTGGTGAGCCTAATGTCAGTGGTGGGTAAATTGTTGGAGGGGATTCTCAGGGACAGGATTTACATAGAATTGGGAAGGCAAAGACTTATCAGAGTTGTCAACGTGGCTTTCTGCATGGGAAATCATGTCTCATTAATTTGATTGAGTTTTATGAAGAGGTGATAAAGAAGATTGATAAAGGCAGTTTGGTAGACATTGTCTATATGGACCTCAGTAAGGTGTTCACAACATTCCGATTGGTAGACAGATTTGTAAGGATCAGTCACATGGGATACAGCAGAAGCTCGTAACAATTGGCTTGAAGGAAGAGGGATACGTTTCAGCCTGGAGGATTGTGTGCAGCAGTGTGCGGCAAAAGCCAGTACTGAGTTCACTGCATTTCATCATTTATATCAAGGATTTGGATATGAATATCGGAGGCATAGTTAATAAGTTTACAGATGACATCAGAAAGGTGGTGTAGTAGATTATCTCAGAGTACAAACGACACTACAATTATATGGGTCAAAGGGATAAGGAGTGACAGATGAAGTGTAATTTAGATAAATATGAGATTTTGCATTTTGGGAGGGCAAATCAGGGCAAAAATTATATGCTTAACGGTAAGTTCCAGGGGCGTGATGTGAAACAAAACAACCTTGGACTGCAGGTACATTGTTCCTTGAAAGTGGAGTCGAACGTAGACAGAGTGGTGCAGAACACATTTGGCCACATTTGCCTTAATCAGTCTGAGCATTGAGTATAGGAGTTGGGTGCAATTTTGCATCTGTATAAGATACTGGTGAGGCCACTTTAAGAATACTGCATACAACTCGGTTGGCTGCAGAAAAGATTTACACGGATTGTGCAGGACTGAAGGATTTGAGTGTTAGGGAGAGGCTGGTTAGGTTGAGGTGTTCCCTCCGGAGTGCCTGAAGCTGAGGGGTAATATTATAGAGCTTTATAAAATGATCAGGGGCATGGATATTCTGAACAGCCCACGTTCTGTTTCCCAGGATAGGAGAGACCAGAACAAGAGAGCATAGATTAGAGTGGCGAGGGCGAATGATTTAGAAGGGACCTTGGGGTAAATGTTTTATGCAGAGAGTGGTATGTGTACGGAAAGTGCTGTCAGAAGAAATGATGAAGGCGGTTACAATCGCACATTTCAAAAGTATCTGAAAGAGGAGGGATAATGGCCAAATGATAGCAGATGGGACTGAATCAGATTTGATATCTGATCGGAGTGAACAGATTGGACTAACGGGTCTGTTTCCGTTCTGCATGACTCTCTGAGTCTACAAGAGGAATGGCGGATAATTCTGGAAGGACCTTTCAAGTCGAAATACTGTTCACTGGAAGTTTATACTGTCTCTATGTCTACATTGATTGAAAGCTGTGTTAGGTAAATATTTGACAAAGATATGAGTCATGCATAATGGGATGCAGACAGGAAAGTGTGGCTGGGAACACAACCTGATCAGCCACAATCTTCGTGCCTGGTGGAGAACGCTCAAAGTGTCTAATGAACCAATCCTGATGCTCAGTCCCATATTTCTGTGCTCCATTCAGCCCCTCATACCTGCTAGACAGGAACAGTTGGAGGCCACTTACTCCTGTAACCTGGTGCACAGAAACAGAGGAGACCATTCAGCCTCTCAAGACTGTCACACACCGTTTGAGGTGATTTGGGAAATGTAATTGAAAAATCCAGGCTAGGTATGAAAGAGGCCCCTCATCTCTCTTCACAGAGCTTCCCCCTCTGCAACTTGTGCTCCATTTGATGGTCATGTTGTAGACCCAGATTCACTGTGAATACAGCCGCCATATTCATCCAGAGATGGCTCACAAAATCCTCTGGTCTCCCTGAGTTCAATATGCAATAACAGAACATTCAGGAAAATAACACCCACTAACTTTCCAATAACAAAATGTGAGAACATCAGACACAGGGACAGGCCGTTCACTCCCCAAGCTTGCCTTGCCCTCCAGTAAGATCATGGCTGATCTGTTCTTGGTCTCAAATCCTCGTTCATACCCAATTCTTCATAACCCTTAATTCTCCAACAGGTCAATTTCCATCTACCTCCCCTTCAAATACTTTCAGTCATCTAGCACGCCAAACACTCTTGAGAACAGAAATCCTGACAATCAATCCCACCAGTTTGAAGAAAACACTTGCTGCTCCTATTTCATGATCTATTGGTATGAACAAAAGAGGTTGTCACAAGGGTTCAGGTAAAAATGACCGGCCCTGATATCAAGGCAATAGTTGACTTCTGTTGACATAAAGGAGCTTAACAGAACTGGACTTAATCGGAATCAGAGTAAACGCTCCAGTGTTTGGAGTCAAACATGGCACAAAGGAAAATGTTCATGATCTCAGTCCTGGGTCACCTCTATGAGAGATACTCAGGGTAGCTTCCTCTTCACAACCATCTTCAGCTGCTGCATCAATGTCTCTCTGCTCCCAGTCATAAGATCAGAAGTGGGGATGGTCACTTAAGATTCCACAATGTTCAGAACATTTTGTCCCCTGTCAGCTCCTGAACCAGTCTCTGGCCATGTGCAGCAAGACGCAGACACCATTCAGGTTTGTGCTGTTAAAGTGTCTGTAACATTCATGTAACAGCACTGCCTGGCACTGCACATTGCCACAGTAAAATAAGGGTTCATTCAGCATCTCATGCTGTTTTCACAGGAATATGAGGAAGTCGTTCCGCCCATTGACAGTATTGGAGAAGAACAAGGATAGCCAATTCAGTGCCTCCAGCCTATTACTCACGAAGAGAAGGAGTCTAGTGTGATGGTCCACACAAGAGCCCCTCGAAAATATTTGAAGGCGGTAACCTAGACTCTATTTTTTTTAAAAATTAAAGCAAGTGTAAAGTGTCTGTTCCAGATGTAATGTGAATGGTCAAACTACTCTTGTGAAGCAAAAACACCATTCATTTAAACACAAAAAAGAAATTGAAACCAAAGAAAGAGGAACTTAGAATAACGTAATTCTATTGGACAAGTTAACAGAATACTAGATCAAGGGACTATTACTAATGAACTTTCCCAATATGGGAACATCCCATAAATACAGCCATTTGCAAAAAGACACAGATTGTCACAAACATGTCTCCAATCCGTGAATTAGAAACAGCATCAAGAGAAATTTCAGAGAGAGTAGCAGCCAGGAGACATCCACTAAAGCTCCCAACTCTGTGGAGACCCCTATATTTTTTGATGCTGCCGAGAAACCAAAACCCAGAGATCATAAGCTCTGAGAGCTGGCAACACCCATTCAGCCGCATTAAAATAATCACAAGGCCTCGCTAGCTGTTACTCAAGTGGTTTTAACTAGCCAGCTTGGTAACCATCATTCAATCTCTCTCTTAAAAGAAACCAGGACAAAATAACGTCTTTAAGTTGCAGCATTGTCACACTAGTCAGTATAATGAGCTGTCAAACAGGAACCAGGGATAACCAGTCAGGCCCTTCGCCCTGTCCAATTGGACGAGGTTGAAGCCAATGACTCCCTTGAGTCTCTGATACAGGAACAGTAGGAGGCCATTCCCACCTCAATGCGCTTACACAGTGGCAGAATGAGGTAATTTATGCTGATTCTTGATGAATGTCTTATGCCCAAAACGTCGATTCTCCTGCTTCAACGATGCTGCCTGACCCGCTGTGCTTTTTCAGCAATTGACGCTCTACTCTGATCTCCAGCATCGGCAGTCTAAAGTGTCTCCTAATTAATGCTCTAACATGATGAACAAGTGGAGCAGAGGCAGACAGACTGCTCCACGTTGTTCCTCATGGCTCCGTTGTTTATGATACACACGTGGGACTTTAACGTGGTTTTCTAGTGGTGAGCAGGGAAGGCATGTGTCTTGTGTGAAGTCTCAAGAAGGCATCTTCCATCTCCGAAAAGACAACCTGGTGTTCTCTATGCAGGGCAGAAGCTGATGGGAATGGCTACATGCATCAGATGGAAGATATTGTGACTGCTGTTGGGGATTGTGAGCAACCTGACGTTCAATAACGTGGGGAGAGTTAATTTAGGCATATGAACTATTAGCAAAGTCACGTTAGACTGATGAACGGACTCTCTGAGTTCAAATAATAGTGATCTTGTTCATGTTGATCTTGTCTATTGCACGTCCTGTTCAGTGTATCTTGTATGCCTTACTCTGTCCAAGTCTATTTCCACCCTATCATCTGTCTGGCAATGCTTACTATGATCTGTCTCCACTGCTCGTAAAGAAAGTGTACCCCTGTACTGAGGTACACGTGACAATAAATCAAACCTATCAATCTTGGTAACGCATGGAATTTCTCTCCCTGTCAATGTCTATTTTGGAATTAAAAGATCACTGCCACTCCTCGTGTTTCAGAATCACGATTTCTTCGTCTCTCACAGGTCTGCAGATTAAACACTCAGCTTCTTCACTCTATCCTCATGTTACCATCACTGGTGTCTGTGGTATGGGAATCATTTCTTACAAAGGACATCAAATCTGTACAGAGTGTCCCAAATGCTCTATCAGCAAGGTTCTACAAGAGCCGGAAGATGACTTTACTTACGTACGCGAATCATCTTACAATGAAGGACAGCATACCATTGACTGCACCCATTACTTACACAGGATTTGATTCGGAGCAGGCAGCATAGATTTGTGAGTGGGAGATTATGCTTCCCAAATTTCTTAGATGAAGTTACCAGGACGTTTGATGAGGTTTGATAAGGTTCCACATGGCAGGCTGCTCAGGAAGGATACATCGCGTAGAATATGTGGGAACTGGCCAATTGGATATACAGGTGGTTTGATGGTCGGAAGCAGAGAATTTAGTGGAAGGATGCTTGTCAGATTGGAGGCTTGGTCCATTGATGTTTGCTATCTATGATTTGGTTGAGAATGTACAAGGCATGATTCGTAAGTTTGCATATGACAATAAAGTAAGTGGGAGCATAATCAGTGAGGATGATTTTCATAAGTTGCAGCAAAACCTTAATCAGGTGGAAAATAGTCCAAGAAATGGCAAATGGAATTGAATATACAAGCGTGAGGTCTTGCATTTTGGAAACTCAAATCAAGGTAGGAGTTTCATGGTGAATGGGAGGGTCTTAAGGGATACAGTGGGCAGAGAGACCTTGGTGTTCAGGTGCACGGTTCTCTAAGAGTTGAGTCACAGGCCGACAGGGCAGAGAAGAAGGCGTTTTGCACATTGGCCTTCATCAGGCAGGATATTGAGTAGAAGAAGTTGGGAACGTATGCTGCAGTTACACAGGACTTTGTTAAAGCCGCACTTGGAGTATTTTGTTCAGTATTGTCACGTTGTTATGGGGAGGATGGTATTAAATTAGGAAGAGTGCAGAAGAAATTTACAAAGACGTTCCCAGGACCCAATGGTCTGAGTTATAGGGAGAGGTTGGACAAGCTCGGACATTTTCTTTAGCGTGTAGGAGACTGAGGGAGCCCTTATAGAGCTGTATAATATCACGAGGAGTATGAATAGGGTTAATGCTCTGTCTCTTTCCAAGATGTAGAGAATCGAGGATTAGAGTGGATCAGTTTATGATTAATGGAGAAGGAAGAAAAGAGAAACTGAGAGGCCACTTCTTTACACAGAGGCTGTTACATGGATGAGCTGCCAGCAGATGTGATTGAGGAGGGTACATTAACAACATTTCAAAAGCATTTGGATAAATATGTGGATAGGAAAGGAGTGGAAGGATATTGGCCAACTGCAGGGAATAGGGTTAGCATGGATGGATATTTACAAGGTGGAGTTGAACCCCTCTGTTAAATAAAATCAAACACCCAGAAAAACTCCCCTCACCTCGTAATCTGTTAAAATATGAGCCACACAGATATCCTACAGTCCACTATTTAAACAAAACTTAACAAGTTCGTTTCTTAATCTTAATAGTGAACACTAAACAACAACTATTCACAAATCTAAGCCCCTCTTTTCTTAGCTCCTTACTATTTGACTCCAACTCTGTAAAAATATGCTGTTCCAACAACCCACACATTAAACAGTACAATCTCAAGACCACACCGTCTCTATCTTCCCCGCTGTGTTCACTCTTTCAGCTGCTGATCTCCCTGGGTCATTTTTTAAATTGCAAATAGGTTTGCATGAACATGTGTCTTTGATAGAGAGTGTTTGAGATGGCCAGTTAGCACTCCTGCTCGACAGTAGTTGCTCTACTGTTGGATGGCAATAGCTCTCCCTCCAGTGTTCAAAATGCTGGGTTTATGTACTCCCCATGTTATAATAATTCTCATAGTTTGATTGCTGTCCAGGTGTCCAAACAATAATACTCAAATTCTGTTGGCTTCTGGTATCCTGAGCGTTATTTAAACACTTTGGTTGCATTTAAATGGCTGTCAAAACAGCAACCAAAACTCAGGAATCCATTTCTCACCTAATGGTGACATGTGGAACAGTGTGACTTTCAGCTGGCATCTGTGGCTTTAATTTCTATTCAGCAAAACCCGATCTGTCTTCAAGTGTCCATATATGTTTTTGTCTTCATAACATCTCCCCGCTTCAGAAAATAAAATGAACCTGCAGAATGAAAAGATGGCTACATTTCTTTTCCTCTAATTCTTAATCCCAATTTTATGAAATGCAAAGTTATTAATCATAGTTATATCATTCATATTCATTCTGCACACCAATACAACACTGGAATAAGTCAAATATTAACTATACTTTTTCCTTTTAGTCCGGGTAAACACATCTGCTATCGCATTGTAGGAGACACAGCATGTGCATTTTGTAAGTTTAAAGTTGGTAAGATAAGATTCCAATGAAATAGTCTCATATTCTGGTCTTTGTAAGTTCCAAAAAATGCGAGAGATTTGTGATTGTCCACAACCATCTCCGACAATTTGTTTGTCATATACACATTAAAATATTGTCAGGCCAGTGTGGAACTTGTTCGATAATGGAGATATTGTAATTTTTTTTCTGGTGGATATTGAGTTTTTCGACAAGTAGCCAATTAGCCATTCAATTCCATCATCCTCTTTCTGTATCAATACAACTCCGACCCCTATATCCCGAGCATCAAACACAGTTTTCAAAGGGTTTCAAAATATTTGGTGTAACTGAAACTGGTGCGGTGATTAATCCTCCATTAAAATTCTCAAATGCCTCCTGGCATTATTTTGTCCACCATAATTCTGTGTTCTTCTTCAGTAAATCCATTAGTGGTGCCAAGACGCTGCTGAAGTTTGGACAAAACTTTCAATAGAATCCACTCAGTTCCAAAAATCGAAGCACCTCTTTCTTCGAGGATGGTCGTGGAAATTCCTCAAAGCCCTTCGTTTTTGTGTTCCATTGGGTCAACCTTCCATGTCCAATGTAATGTCCCAAGAATATCACCTCTGCCTTCGTGAACTCTGTTTTCTTTAAGCTTATTACCAAGTTTGCTTCTTGTAATCGTTCAACATGCTCTGGCAAGTGTAAAGTGTGAGCTTTCAATCACTTGCTAAAGATCACTACATCATACAGATAAGCTGCACAATTTGTTCATATGGCCACACCTCTGTTCTTGAGTCTAAATGTGGCGGGTGCATTATTCATCCATATGAAATACTCGATAAAGTTTTTTGTCATCTCCGGTTTCTTTATCAGATAGTTTTACGGACTCCACATTTTTTTTTTAAATTGAAAGGGGTCACTCAACTTGGCTCTGAAGGGATTTCTTACCATTGGTGGCAATACTAATACTTCAACCCCACGGGAAATCTTCAAAGTTTCAGAGTTTTTATCTGCCACCTGCATCACTCAATACTGTGCCCTCTTCAGGTGCTGTTTAGCTAACTTACCTACTCCATTCAATCTCTCCCTCACCTCTGATACATAATCCAAGTGTGAGATCTCCGACTTTGGTCCTGTCAATTTATATTTAATTAGTTTCAAAGGACCTCTCACTTCATGTACGAATATTAAATCAAAGCAAGTAAAGTGAGTAGATTTATTTGGGTCATCTCTAATGGCAAACAATTTAATGGGGCATCTTTATTCGGGTAATCCTGACAATACGTTTTAACATGGTCCTCAGTGTCTGATGCTAACTTTCCAAGGCTCCCTGGGATGCAGGATGGGATGCACTTGATTTGAAGTGCTGTATGCCTAAGCTATCCATGACTTCCTAAAACAGCTGAGCAGTAAAATGAGACCCTTGGTCTGACTGAATCTCTCTGGGTAGTCCACAGTAAGTAAAGAAAGCTACCAACCCTTCCACTTCCCTTTTTGCCTTAACATTCCAATAATGGAATTGCCTCTGGAAATCTGGTAGACACATCCGTTATGGTCAGCACATATTGGTTTCCACTTTCATTTTGGAAAGGGGAGCTTCACAATTAATCATAACCCACGTGAAAGGTGCTTCGAATGCAAGAATTGACAACAAAGGTGTTGGTTTTATTATTGCCTGTGACTTATACACCATTTGGCCTGTAACAAAAATTAACCACCTCCTTGTGCATTCCAGACCACTTGAAATGCTTCTGTACCTTAGCCTGAGTCTTCTGTATGCCCAGGGGACCGCCTGCAGTTAGTTTATGAGCTACCCGTAACACTACATTACTGCTAACACAAGCTGGTGCACTTCCGCCCAATTCCCTTGTGCAGTAACCTATCGGGGTCTCCATTTTAATCTTATGATTCTATCTTTAAGTTAATAACGTTCAACAATATATTCTGATTCCTTTTCTGTGTATGAGCATGTGTATGTGTGTGTGTATATATGTGTGTGTATATATCCTTTGTAAGTCCATTAGTCTTTCTAGATTAGAAACCTCCGCCTGATCCTTTGCTTGTTCAGGTTTTTCCTGCACCGTTACATTAAACAGGGTGTCAGTTCACTGAGCATCAACTCATTTGTCTTTTTGTTCGTTTTTCCCTTCCTGCTGTAACTTATGACAGTGGGATCTTGTTACTACACAATCTGAAAAAAATTCCTGGGTAATTTTCTTTTAACTCACCAATTCCCTCGTCTTCCTTCAAGGGGTGCCTCTCCCACCTCGCCTCCTGTTAAATCGTTCGCAAGAACAAACTGTATTCCTGGAACTGACACTCTGTTACTCACTGTCACTGATACTTCCCCAATCTTGATTTCGCACTCCATCCTGATGTTACAGAAGGGAATTCTTAATTTCTGTCCCCATTCCACAAATTATCACGCTCTTGATTAACATGCCAGAAAGAGTGAAAAAAACTTTAATCTCTTCCTATTAGAGGGTGAGAGAAAGTGAGGGCTGCATATGCTGGAGATGAGAGTTGAAAAGTGTGGGGCTGGAAAAGCACAGCAGGTGGGTGGCATCCGAGGGGCAGGAGCGTTGATGTTTCAGGCATAAATCCTTCATCAGGAAAGTGGGGGGTAAGGGAACGGGGAAGGAGGTTGAGAAATAAATGGGAGGGTGGGGATGGAGCTGGGTGAAACGGAGCTTGGAAGGCGATAGGTAGATGCAGGTGGGGTGTGATGGTGATAGGTCGGAGAGGAGTGTGATAGGACAGCTATCGGTGGTAGGACAGCTGAAACAATCAAACTTTACAGCATCAACGTTTACTTCACCAAATTCCAGATTTCCTCTCCACCAACTTGAACTGCCCTAACTGGCCATCTTCCTTTCCAACTATCGAATCCACCCTCCCCTCCGACATATCGCTATCACTCCCACCTACATCTTCTTATTGCCTTCCGAGTGACCCTTCCACCAGCACACCTACTACCCTCTTGTTTCTCTTTCAGTCCCCTTGTTCCCCAGCCACGTTCCTGACAATGGGTTTCTGCCTCTTATTCGATTGTCCTGCTGTTCGGATGCTGCCTGATCTGTTGTTGCTTTTCCGACGCCTCACTTCTCAACTATTAGAGACTGAGCATATCCCATATCCCTCAAAGTTATAATTTCTTGTCCTTCTCCCTCTGTTCTTTCTGAGTAAACTTTATCTACAGAGGCGAATTCTTTATAGAGATCAGGCACTGCTCCATACTCGGCCCCTGCCTAGGCTGTGCAATCTCCTGCAGCTCCTGGGCTCCACTTGGGGCCTCCATTACCAGTTTCACTAATGCCACTGGGCTTAGCTTCTTCTACCACATCTTTCCCCAAAGTGTCTTCCTTTAACGCCCGCACGCTGTGTCCCAGCTTACTGCAGTGAAAACAACTTTTTCCCTTTGCCCTTCTTAAACCACCAGCACTGAAATATTATGTGTTACACTCCCTTATAGTGAGAACACCTGAGGACTTTCACTTCCTTTCAACCCCCTTGGGCTTCTTTTTTCACCTGTGGTAAATTATTGTGAGCTACTGTTACCTTTGTAATGGGTGAACTTCCGTTCTCCCAATTTCTATCCCTCACAGGATGAAATTCCTGCCAGAAGCTAAATTTCATCACGTGTCACAATGCATATTTACCTGCCATTTCTGCCGTGGTTCTCACTTCTTTAACTTTCTGTTCATTCACATGAATTCTTACTATCTCTGGAAGTGAGTCTTTTAACTTCTCCAGCAGATTAACCTCCCGTCAAGCCTCACAGGTCTTATCCATTTTTAAGGCCAGCACCCACCTATCAAAATAACTGCAGTTAATTATTTCAAACTCAATATAAGTCTTTCTTGGTTCCATTTCTATTTTTCGGAACTTCTGTCTATATGCTTCTAGTACCAACTCATAACCAATCAAAAAAGCCAATTTGACATCTTGATAATCTCTTGACCCCTCATCTGACAGCGCTGCACATACCTCACCGGCTGTGCCCACCAGCTTAGTGTGAACTAGCATTACCCACAAGTTCACTGGACACGTCATCTGCCGAGCCATGTTTTCAAAAGAAATAAAAAACGTCTTGACATTTTTCTCACCGAAATATGGCAAGTTACGAAACTAGTTGTATACATCCCTACGTTCTCCCTTCATCTCCATCCTGTTACTTTAACTTTCTTGTCTTATTCCCAACTTCTGAATTTGAAATCCCCTCTCTCTTTCTTTCTGTTCTGTTTCTCTTTCGTCTCTCTCTGTTTCCGTCTCTATTTATCTTCTAACTCCAGTTGCTACATTTGTAAGTTAAGTTATGATAACTCTACTGCAGTTGCCTATTTCTCTGATATATCAAAGTGCTTGACCAACTCCATTACAGTTTCAGCTTCTCTTTTGTCCCTGGTTAAACCCAATTCCAACCTATTTGCTAATTCTAAAAAAATGTCCTCCTTCTTTCTTTCTAAACTTCCTTGGAAAATGTGGGACCCTCTCTAGTAATATTAAAAGCTATTTCCCTCACTTTTCATTCAACCAACTACAAATAACAAAATTAAACGAATTTTCCCACTGGTTTTATTCGAAGATCCAAGTCACTAATTGCAAAAAGTTGGAATTTACTGGGACCTGTTGTATCTCAGATCTGTTAAAGTCTGTCCAAGTGCCACACGGCAAGCCCCAAACTGTTATGACATCAATATCGAACCCCTCTGTTAATTAAAACCACACACCAGAAAAGCTCACCTCACATCATAATCTGTCAAAACATGAGCGACAGAGAACTCCTAAATTCCACGAATAAACAAAAAATAACAATTTATATGTGTGCAGGTTAGCTCGCTGAGCTTGTAGGTAGGTTTTCGGAAGTTTCGTCACCATGACTAGGTGACATCTCAGTGAGAGTATCTGCTGAAGTGCTGGTGGTATGTCCCGCCTCTCTATTTATAGGCATTGGTTTCTTAAAATGGGTGATGTCATTTTCGGTTATTTTACCAAGAGAATGTATACAGGATCTAAATTGATTCGTTTATTGATGGACTTCTGGTTAGAATACCATTCCTCTAAGAAGGTCCTTGCGTGTCTTAGTATGTGTGTGTGCTTTGTCCCAGTCAAAGTGGTGCCCTTCTTTGTCTGTATGTGTGGAACATAGTGATAGTGCGTCATGTCTTTGGGTGGCTAGTTTGTGTTCATGTATCCTCGTAACACGACAGCAGGACAGTTTCAATGGTTGAAAAATGATATTATATACACTGTTTAATCAATGTGTGTGCAGATAAGTCACATTTTCACATATGCACAACACATTGTAAATGAACAACAGAGACACAGTTTACAAAAAATGATGCCTATGATGTATAAAATTGATAAAACATTAAAACATGATTTGTTCCTCTCAACGTTCCCTCCTTTTCCGGGATTCCCAACTCTAAACTCTCATTCTTACCAGGACGTGTGCTCGAATTTCTTGATTCTGGTGTCCCAACTTATTTCAGTTAATCCCCTTTCTACTGGGACTTCAATATGTTGACCTGCTGGGTTCTTTCCAAACCTAGTGTCTGTCATATTATTGGGGATAAATATTCTGGCATCAGACTCAGTATTTGAACATAGTACTCTGTTGTACAAAGGACCACAGTACGCAGGCATTGCCAAAACACTGGGGGATGTTGATCTACCTATTTGGATAATGTAGTTTTCTCATTTTTCACATCTCCATATCTATATCCTCTCCCTCGTTCTCCCTTTGTAACTAGTTAAGAAATCCACCAACTATCCTTCGTGTCCCATCTCCCAAAACTCTTTCTTTCAGTATATATCTAACGCTCTCTTCAATATGTTATGTGGTTATAATTAAGCAATGTAACTACAAAGACATGCCAGCGTACATGGCCACAGTTAATCGGAAGGGTAGCTGAGCAGCAAAGACCATGGAGCAGCAATGGGAGGAGGTTCTGGGGATAATTCAGTAGATAATACCAGAAATGCAACCCCAAGAAATTGAAACATACTAATGGGAGGACAAGGCAACCATGAGTGATAAGGCATAAAACCAAAAGAGAAAATGTACAATGTGGTGAAGATTATTAGGAATCCTGAGAATCATTGACTCTGAAACTACATAACTCCGGCATCACTGACACTACAGAGCTCTTAATCATGGTCAGGGAAAGAAACAGAGGAAAACCATTCACTTTAAACACAGAAGATGGTATTTCTCAAGGAAAAAGATTCAGGTGAATTAAACATTTGAATTAAGCTCAGTTAAATGCTTTTGCGGAATGTGTCAGATTGGAAGCAAGACCCGGGGAGACAGACTAGCAGCAGAATGAGAGTTTGAAAATTGAAGTATTCCATATCAGAATCCAGGTTACGTCACTGAGTGCACGGTTGATGGGTGAATGAGTCTCAGTGAGAATTGAGGAACAGACAGCAAAATTGCATTGCAGATATTGCAGCTGGAAACTGCGTATTTATGTCATGCTGTAGACCACAGCAGCAGGAGAAGCAGAACAGCATTCATCCACAACCTGAAACTTTTTGCCAGCGTAACACATCAGTCTGTCACTACCATCAACACCATCTATGGCCCAGTGACGAGTGTGGGTGAACATGTCAGAGTCAGAATCACATGAACATTAGCCTGATGCTAACTCATTAAAGCTACCAGACTTGACCAACAGATCTGATCGCAGCTCTGCAGTCCTGTCGCATTCAGTCATAAATGATGATTGACGATTAAACAAATGGCTGGAGGAGAGGGCTCCACAAACATTCCATCCTAAATAATGGAACTATACATCAGTGTAAAAGAGAAGGATGTTTTAGCTGCACTATCTTCTGCCAGAAGTGTTGAGTGGATGATAATCCTCACCCTCGCCATGATGCCCACAAAATCACAGATGCCAAGTCTTCGCTGGATTTGATTCGATGCACGTGACATGAAGAAACAGCTGAACACAGTAGATATGACACAGGCAATGGGTCCTGAAACTATTCCTGCCATGGGACTGAGGACTTGTGCTGCACAACAAGCCGTGTCCCTGGGGGAGCTTTTTGATTCCAGCTCCAACTCAGACATCTTCCTGGTAATGTGGAAAATTACTCAGCTAAGTGCCGTTCTCTAAAAATGGAATAATTACTTTTTGATCATTTACTACCCCCTCAGTCCCATCACAACAGTCAAATTGGTGGGAGTTCTCTTTGACAGAGCTGTCAAGCTGCACAGAAATAACCCGCTCAGTGTGGTTTTTGACAGGTCCCCATTTGGAGATGGTGCTGTTGTGGAAATGTCACTGGATTACTAAACCAGACACGGCTAATGCCCTGGCAGCGGGTGGAAGTTAAAGGAAATTAATAAAATATCGAGATCTAAAACATAGTTTCAGTAACAGTGACCTTGAAACCAATATCGATTGTAAAGAGAATTTCCTTTTCCAATGTACTTTTAGGAAATGAATCTCCCATGTTTTCCTGAGCTGGCCTAAAACTGACTCCAAAGACCCTGGCATGTGACAAACATTTCAGTGGTCTCTGAAACGGCCAAGCAAGGGCATTCATTTGTATCAAACTACCCCGAGGTCTGAAAGGATGAAACCAGACAGAGCATCCGGCTTCAGCATCAGTGTTGGAAAAGGGAATGGGAACACAGTCCTGTCGACCCTGCAGAGACCTCCTTCCTAACATCTGAGAGCTTGTGACAACATTTTCAAGCTTTCCACAGACTGAACAGAAACAACGGGAAAGGAGTAGGTCATACAACACATTGAGCCTCCCCCATTCTAGTTCATGAAAAAAGTCTCCTCAGTGCACTTAACCCACACTATATACATATCCGTTAATGTGAGGAACCTTGGGAAGCTATAAAATAGGCGGTGCAGTAGTGCGTTTGGTTCATCGAGCTTGCTAACCAATTCAATGTAATGATGGTTGGCCCTTCATTTCCACACCGCAGTCCGGCTCTCCCACCATCCCTTTACTGTCTCTAACTCCTTATTTATAATCAGTGTCTTGTTTTCCAGGGTTGAGCGAATTCCTCATGTTCACCAGTCAGTGAGTGCAGACATTTATTCTCATCTCATTGCAGAGTGACCTGCTTGTACATAATAATTTGGCCCCTTGTTTTAGACGTTCCAGCCAGGGGGATTATCATTCCTGCTTTCAACCTGTCTCACCCTGTCAGAGTTTTGTGTATTTCACTGAGATCTCCACTCATTTTCCTAAACCCCATGGAGTATTGGCCCAGTCTCCCAAACTCTACTCCCACAACAAGCCCGTCATCCCAGAGATCAGTCTGGCCATCCTTCACTGCTGATATTAACGTCAAGTTTGTCCTTTATTAGGTAAGGAGACGAAACCTGCACACAATACCACACAACGTTCGAGATGGGACGTCTCCAAGGGCCTGTACAGTTGCAGTAAGACACCCTTTCTCCTGGACTCACATCCCACTGAAATGAAGGTCAAAGCACCATTTATCTTTCTCACTGCATTCAGTTTCTGCAATATTGCTTTCAGCGACTGGTGTACAAGGATACGCAGATCCTTTTCCGTGTTATAGCCCCCCACTTGCTGGTTGTATACACACTGGTCAGCGTGCCAATGCCATTCAGTGTATTGACTTCTGGTTACAGAAATCACTGCACCGCAGGGACCTCAGAGGTTTATGCAGACGGAAACAACAAAAAGGAGCATAAATCCCTTTGTAAATTATCATGTTTCCACCAATCCTTTTCAAATGGTAGGCTTCCAATTTATCGTTTCCACCAAAGGGCACACAGCCACCTCTATCCACCTTGTTCTCGATCTGTCACGTATTTACCCATTCACTCAACTTGTCTTAGTCTACACGGTGCTTTTTTACATCCTCCTCACCCACCCACAATCCCACATCTGTTAGTGCTATCAGCAGGCTGGGATCTGATTCCAACAACCAGATGTTTAAAGGGCATTGTGAACACCTGGGCGCCAAGCACTGATGTCTACGACACCTCAGCAACCTTCCTCTGTCAATTTCTATTTAGTTATTTCTTGAATCTCGGAGTCACTGGCTGGGCCAGCATTTATTGCCTGTCCCTAGTTGCCCTTGAGAAGGTGGTGGTGAGCTGCCTTGTTGAACACTGCAGTCCACCTGCTGTGGTTGGCCTCCAGTGCCATTAGGAAGGGAATCCTAGGATTCTGACCCAGCGACTTTGAAGCAGTGGTGATATATTTCCAAGTCAGTATGGTGAATGGCTTGGAGGGGAACCTGAAGATGATGGCGTTCCCATACATCTGTAGCCCTTGTCCTTCTAGTTAGACGTGGTCGTGAGTTGGGAAGATGGTCTCTCAGGATCTTTGGTGAATCATTTCATTGCAGCATTTGGAGAGTGAAACACTGCTGCTGCTGAGCGTTGATGGTGGAGCATTGTGGATGAAGGGACAGTCAAACTGGCTGCTTAGTCCTGGATGGAATAAAGCTTTTTGAGTGGTGTTGGGACTGCAGTCATCCAGGCAAATTGGGAGTCTTCTATCATACTTCTGACTTATGCATTGTTGATGATGGACAGACCTTTGGAAGTCAGGATGTGAGTTACTCGCCGCAGCATTCCTAGATTCCGACTTGCTCTTATAGTTACTGTGTTTATGTGGCGAGATCAGTGAGTTTCTGAGCAATGATTACCCACCAGGACTTTGATACTGGGGTATTCAGTGATAGTAACACCATTGATTGCCAATGGGGCAGGTTAGATTGTATTTTATTGGTGATGGTCATGGTCTGGCATTCGTGTGGGCTGAACATTACTTGCCACTTGTCAGCCTGGATACTGTCCATATCTTGTCGCGTTTGAACATGGACTGCTTCAGTATCTGAGGGGCCACAAATGTTGCAGAATATTGTACAATCATTGGCAATTATCCCTACTTCTGACCTTAAAATGGAGGAAATGTCACTGATGAAGCAGATCTGAAGAAGTTTCCGTTCACTGCTCGATGGGCTCCTACAGACTTGGAGCTCAGTTGACTGACCTTCATCAACCATGACCATCTTCCTGCGTGTCAGGTATGATTCTAACCAGCAGGGAGTTTGCCTCTGATACCCATTGATTCCAGTGTGGCTAAGGCCCCTTGATACCACACATAGTTGAATGCAGCCTTGATTTAAAGGGCGGTCACTCTCACCCCACCTCTGGAATTCAGCTCTTCTGTCCATGTTTGAACCACGGTAATGAGGTCAGGAGCTGAGTGGCCCTGGTGGAGCTGAACCTGGGCGTCATTGACCAGGGTATTGCTGAGCAGGTGCTGCTTAAAAAGCTCTGACACCTTCCACCACTTTACTGATGATCGAGAGTAGACCGATGGAGTGGCAATTGGTCGGATTGGATTTGGTCTGCTTTATATATACAGGAGATACTTGGGGTAATTTTCCACATAATCAGGAAAAGCTGTTGTTGTAACTGCATTGGAACAGTTTGGATAGGGGAATGGCAAGTTATGGAGCACAAGTTTTCAGTACTATTGCCAGAATGTTGTCAGATTATGGACCCTATGGAGTATCCCGTATCTCCAACCGTTTCTGGATATCGCGTGGACTGAATCGAATTGGTTGATGACTGGTAACTGAATTGCTGAGGACCACTGGAGGAAGCTGAAATGGATCATCCAATCAGCACTTCTGACTGAAGATTGTTGCGAGTGCATCAGCCTTATCTTATACACTGAAGTGCTGGGCTCTTCCATCATAGAGGAAGAAGTTATTTGGTGAATCTCTTCCTGCAGTGAATTGTTTAATTGTCTCCAACGTTTCTCGTCTAGATGTGGAAGGACTGCAGAGTTTAGATCTAATCCTTTGCTTGTGGGATCACTTAGCTCTATCACTTACTGCTTATGCTGTTTGGCGCACACGTTGCCCTGTTTGGTGGCTTCACCAGGCTGACACCACATTGTCAGGTATGACTGGTATTGATCCTGCCATCCTGCGCACTCCATTGAACCAATGTTGATCCTCTGGATTGATGGCAATTGTTGCGAGGGGGATATGCCAGGTCATGAGTTACGCGGGAGTACAATTCCGCTACTATTGATGACCCACAACACCTTATGGACATCCAGACTTGAGCTGCTAGATCTGTTCGAAGTCTGTCCTATTTAGCACCGTGATAGTACCACCCAAATTGGTGGAGGTTATTCTCAGTGTGCAGGTGTGACTTTGTCTCCAGAATGACTATGCGGTGGTCACTCTTACCAATATTGTCATGGACAGATACTTCTGCAACTGGCAGATTAGTAAGGCTATGGTCAAGTATATATTTTCCTCTTGTTGGTTCCTTCACTGCCTGCCGCAGAACCACTCTAGCAGTTATATCCTTTTGGACCCGGCCTTCTCGATCAATAATGCTGCAGCTGAGATACTGTTGGTGGTGAATATTGAAATACCCCACCCAGAGTACATCTTGCGTCCGTGCTACCCTCAGTGCTTCCTCCAAGTGTTGGTCAGCATGGAGGAGTACTGATACATCAGTTGAGAGATGCTGGTACATGATAATCAGCAGGAGGTTTCCTTTCCCATGTGCAAACTGATGCCATGAGACTTCATGGGATACGCAGTCACTGTTGAGGACTCCATGAGCAATTCCCTTGCAACTGTATCCCACTGTGCCGCCACGTCTGCTGTGTCCGTCCTGCTGATGAGACAGGAGATATCCGGGGAAGATAATGGGTTGTCTGGGACATATTCATACTCACAGAATCATACCTTACATACAATGTCAGGTTGTTGCTTGACGAGTCTGTTTATTTCTATTCACTGTTTCCTGCCAGCTGTCCCATTCTCGAAACATGTCCATATATTAGCCCCAATCCACTCAGATTTTGATTTTGCAAATTGGGCTTGGAGCTTTACCAACATTTTCTTAAAAATCAAAATGTTTTACATCCATTGCTGCTCTTTCATTTGTCAGCCAGTCTGCTTCTCAAACATAATTTCCATTTCATAAATCTATATTAGTGTTGTCTATGACCATTACTTTCAGTCACAATAATTTCTGCCAAACTATTTACTTACTACGTTCTATGTTCCACGTACTCTATCATTTTTCTACATCAGACTTGGTTTTCCTTGTATTGTTAGAAAGTTTTGTGAAGACAGAACTGAAGTAGTGGCTTCATAGTTCTGCCATTTCCCTGTTCCGCATTCTCCACTCTCTGGTTTCAAACTGTAAGGAAGCTACACTTGTTTTCTCATATTTCTCACATTGACATAATTTAACAAGCTATTACTGTTCACACTTATAACCCTTATGAATATAACTCTTCAGAAACCCATCAATTCCTGCCTCAAAATGCTCCAATAATTGACGTTCCACACGGTACACTCACAGAAGCAAAGCCTCTGTGCCAACAGAAGTACAGCACGATCTATATTAGTCCCACTTTCTACAGCAGTCTCATAGCCTGGAATGTTATGACACTTCCAAGTGCTCGTCAAAGTACTTTTTAACGATCGTGAGGTTACTAGTGATAATTCTCCTCTCAGGAAGTAATTCCAGAAGCCCACACCTCGAGGAGAAAAAATGTTTAAATCATCTCTGAACCTCAATCTCTTCACTATAAAAGTGTGCTCCTTTGTTCTTGACCCTCTGACTAAAAGGAACAGCTGCTGTCTATCCACCCTGTCCATGTCCCTTATATACTTATCCTTCTGAATCACTGACTCCTCAGCTTTCTCTGCTCCAAAGTAAACAAACTGAGCTTATCCAGCCTCTCTCCATAGCTGATATGCTCCATCCCAGGGAACATCCTTGTGAATCACCTCTGCACCCCCTCCAGTACAATCACATCCTTCCTGTAATGTGGCTCCGAGAACTACATACAGTATTCCATTTTGTCAGAACCAAAGCCCTGTATTGCTCTTATAGTCTACGCTCTGATTAGGAAACACAACACTCAAGGTCCAATTCTTAACTAGCCGATTAACCTGTCCAGCAGAAAGTGAGGACTGCAGATGCTGGAGATCAGTGCTTAAAAAATGTGTTGCTGGAAAAGCGCAGCAGGTCAGGCAGCATCAAAGGAGCAGGAGAATCGCCGTTTCGAGCATAAGCCCTTCTTCAGGAATCTGCCCGAAACGTTGATTCTCCTGCTCCTTTGATGCTGCCGGACCTGCTGCGCTTTTCCAGCAACACATTTTTAAGCATTAACCTATCCAGTCACATTCTGGGATGTGTGGAGAAGCACAATCTGAGCTTCCCAGTGTGCTGCCATTCATTGAGTCCTCCCCTGCCTGGTTCCTTCTCCCAAAGTGCATCACCTCATATTTATCAGGGTTATATTCCATCTACCATTGATCTGCCCGTCTGACCATTTCATCTGCATCTTCCTTTAACTTAAGGCCTTCCTCCCTCACTGCGAACCAACCGGTCAATCTTAATATCAAACGTACACTTACTTATCACACCTCACCGACTCTCCACCTAGCCCCCTCTACATTTACATTTGTTTTTGTTATGGATAACACAAACAATAAGGGAAACATCACTGATCCCTGTGGTACACCAGGGGATACTGGTCTCCAGTCACACAAACAGCCTTCTCCCACCGCCCTCTGCCGCCTGCCACGAAGACAATTTTCGTTGTAACTTGTCACGTTATCATTTATATTGTGAGATTTCACACTATTTTTCAGTTTCCCAGCTGGAAATTTGTCAAAGGCCTTCCTACAAAACTAAACAATCGACCTCCTCAAACTAATTCAATCAAATCCCTTGGATGTCACTTCCTTCTGATAAAGTCATGATGATTATCCCTGATCAGACCTTGCGACTCTGATTGGAGTTCAATTTTCTCCTTCCCTATTTTCTTCAGTAGTTTCCTTAACAGTGATCTAATACCCGCTCGTCTATAGTTCCCTGGTCTATCTCTCCCACCCGAACTGTGAAGTGGAATCGTATTAGCAGTTCTCCAGTTCACTGGCAACACCCCTATGGTCAGATCCTAATTAAAATATTCAGTCAGGGTCTTTCCTCCATTCACCCCAACAACCGCCTGTGATACAACTCATCAGACATTGAGATTGGTCCAATGTATACAGAACAAAGCCTCAAATCCTTTCTCGTAATTTACATCAATCTGTTCAAGAGTTTCCCCATCCATCTTCTTGAGTTCTGAACTTGTCTTCTCCGTCTCTAAAGTAAAATATATGCAAAGGTCTCATGTAACAATCCATCAATGTTCTCCAGCTTGACACACAGATTGCCTCTTTGGTTTCTAATGGACACTAACTCTTTGTTGATTATTCTCTTCTACTTGTCCGTGTAGAATATCGTGGGATTCTTCCTTTTCTCACCTACTTGTACTTTTCCATGTCCTTCTGTTATTCAGTCCCCTCTATGTTTCTAAGTTTCACGGCAACCACCTCTCATGTTTCGAAACTCGAGATCACAGGCTGAGTTTCCACATCAGAAAATCTTGCCATTTCAGGGATGAATCTGAATAATAACTTTTGCAGCTCCTCTGTAGTCAATATCTTATTTCTTAGATTGGGACTCCGAACAATGCAAAGTACTCTCATGACCACTTGATACAACTGATACATGACGTCTTCTATATTCCAATTACATTCACGTGAATGTAAAACTAATTTTAACTTTGCAATTTTCATATGTTGTTCCTAATCCCTCTCGCTATAACTTTTCTTAGGAGCTTACTGTGTGAGTTTTTAAAAAAAAATCTCATGAATATTCAACTCTATGTTATCCAATGGTTCTTCATTGCCTATGTCAACAAGAATCATCTTCAAACCATTCCAAAAAAAAAATGTGCGCCACTTCTGGTTTTCCTTTCATCGGAATATTCTCACACTCCCAAGTTATGTTATTACCTTCTACTTATCTAGTCGCATGTTCTTTGTAATCGAGTCCAACAGACACCCGACTGTGGATGACAAGATAACTGCTCTGTAGTTCACCCCTCTCCTTGTGACTGTGTGGAGTTTGCACGTTCTCCCCGTGTCTGCGTGGGTTTCCTCCGGGTGCTCCGGTTTCCTCCCACAGTCCAAAGATGTGCGGGTCAGGTGAATTGGCCATGCTAAATTGCCCGTAGTGTTAGGTAAGGGGTAAATGTAAGGGTATGGGTGGGTTGCGCTTCGGCGGGTCGGTGTGGACTTGTTGGGCCGAAGGGCCTGTTTCCACACTGTAAGTAATCTATTCTAATCTAATCAAATCTAATCAAATCTAATCTAATCTAATCTTCATCCTCTCTTAAACTGTTGGATAATATTTGTAACCTTTGCCTTATCCAGATTAGCTAAATGACTTTCGGGAATGTGTCGAAAGATAAAGTAAAAATCCGCGATTCAATCAATATTTCTATTGCTGCTTCCTCATAAATCCTTGTATGAAGTACATCTAGTCTGTCAGATTTATAAATACGCAATCCAGCTTTCTTTGCAAAGATGACCTCAACATTGATAAGAATGATCTCAGACTTTACTTACACAAGACCCATGGTCACTTGGTATTTCTGGAATAATTTCACGACATTCTTCCAATGAAGATAGTCGCAAATAAACTGTTTCTTTTCCCTGACATTTCTCTGTTCTCTGCAATAAATTATCCTGAACGCACACCAACTGTTCCACGTTTGACCTTGTTTTTATTTTTTTTTATACGTTGATAGATGCTTTTGAGCAATTTTTATGTGTTTCTTTCGTTTGCACGCTTTTTCTCTATTCGATTTTCTTCTCTGTTTCTTGGTGATCCTTTGCTGGGCCCTATATTTCTCTGAATCCACTGGATTACTACAACACTTAGCATTTTTCTCAGCTGCCTCCTTTCATCTAATATGTAAGTGAAGATGGGGTTGAAAGTGATACTCGGAGAGGAGGGTTGACCAGATTGATTGCAAGGAAGGTGGACGCATAGGTACGTATAAAAGGGCGGTGCTGACTTAGAAGGTTGGAGTGGGTAGGGTGGGATTAGGGGAAATGGGGAAATCCACTATGATCCCCTGTGGTTGGAGGGTCCCAAGGCAGAAGAGGAGACTTTCTTCCTCCAGGCTTCTGGTGGCTCGGGTTTGGCGATGGAGCAGGCCCAGGACTCTCATGTCCTTGGCAGAGTGGGAAGGGGAGTTAAAGTACTCATCCACAAAGTGATGGATTTGTTCAATGTGGCTGTCCCACAGATGTTCTCTGAAATGATCCACAATTGACTTTCTGCCTCGCCAATGTAGAGAAGAACACACTGGGTTCAATGGATGCAGTGGATGAGGCGTTCTGTCTCCCTTCATCACCTATCACTTTCAACCCCACCTTAATCTACCTACCGCAATCCCTGCTAAACTCACCCCTGCCTCACCCCCTTCTCATTTATCCCTCAGCCCCCTTGGCCCAGAAGCTTCATTCCAGATGAAGGGCTTATGCCCGAAACATCGAGTTATCTGCTCTTAGTATGCTGCCTGACTGTGCTTTTCCAGCACCACACTCTTCGCCTCTGATCTCCAGCATCTGTAGTCCCGACTTTCTCCTCACACCTTGATGGCTTGCATGACTCAGATTTATAACGGTTATTTCAAATAAAACAAAAACAACTGCCGTTTACTCAAACAGCATAAAAGAAAACCAGTATATTGTGGTCACTGTTCCCAAAATGTCATTTCCAGTAATTTTTTCAATTAGCACTTCTGATCACTCAACACCAATTCCTAAATAACCTGATCTCGAACTCAGTGCTCATGACAATGCTCATGTAAACCATCTCACACGTGGTCATGAAATCCATTTTTCCCAGCATTAGCATTCAATTGGGTTAACACAGTTTAGATATAATTTAAACAGTACATTATTGCTGCAGTATCCAGAAATGTGTATATCTCATTTCCTGTTTTATAACATGCCCAACATTTGAATTACACATTTCACTTTGATATATAAGTCCCATCAATGTTTGTTCCTCCTTGCTGTTTTTTTAATCTCCACCTTACTAGATTCTGTGGAATCTGAGCGACGTGGGCTCTGGGGAGATTAATGGTACAGATCATCTCACCACATCATTTATGATATTCTCAAACTTTAATTTCTCCAGATCTCCCGTTATGCTGGTGGAGTAGAGAAGGACAATGATCTTCCAACAGTTCTCTATATTCACCAGAGAGCTGAGACAGCTCTAACCTGGGTGGGAACCTGACAACAAGCTGCTAAAATGTTGCTGCTGCTGTACAAGCTCTTGGTGAGATCACATCTGGAGTAGTGTGTACAGATTTAATCTCTTCAATGAAGAAAGGATGTTGTTATATTGGAAGCAGCTCAAAGATGGTTCCCTCAATGAAGGTGCTAGCTTATAACGAAAGGATGACCAGGTTGACCCAGTAGCCATTGGAGTTTACAAAGATTAAAGATGATCTTATTTGAACATAGATGGCAGAAGGAGTCAACAAGTGAAGTGAATTACACAGATAGTGGAGCAATCCATTCCGTTCTCCAGTCTGTTTCATAGGAACAACAGGAGGATATTCAGGCCTTTGAATCTGTTACACCAAAACAGGACGAGGCTATTCAGCCCCTGGAGCCTGATATACATTTACAGAAGGAGGTCAATCAGCCAGTCGAGCCTATAACAGTAGGTCATGGTGCACCAGTATCCTGTTAAACAGCAACAGGATCAGTCCTTTCAGCCTCCTCAAGTCTGTAACATAGGAACTGCAAGAGGTCACACAGTGACTGAAGATTGTTACACTGGGATAACAGGAGGTCATTCAGACCCACCGAGCCTATTGCAAGGGAATTGGAAGGATAAGGATAAAAACTATCTGACATTTCTTTCATGAGAAAGGAAGAGGCAATTTAAAGACGTACCTGTTGTATGGGAACAAGAGAAGACCAATCAATCCCTCTGTCCCATCTCCGGGATACATGAGGAAATCGTTCAGTATTTCCACCTGTTATAGTGAATTATGAGAAGACCCATCAGCCCCTCAAAATGTTAGACAGCAACAGTAAGATTCTTTAATTTCCCAGTCCTCTAAAGCATCAACGGGAGAAGGTCATTCGGGCCTTGGAGATGGCAACATGGGAACACCAGAAAGACGTCAGCCCATCGAGTTTGTACACCAGCAGGATGATGAGTCCATTCAGCCACACATGGCTCTTACACAACATTTGGACCAGATCTCTTAAAAACGTGTGCCTTTTAAACAGGAATTCAAAGAAAACGTAAAGGTTTTCGAAAGGGAATAACTTGTAATAATGGTATACAATAAACTATTGTAATTAAAGGCAAATTGTTAGAGTCCATTGTTCAGGACATTTGCAAAGTTAAACCACAATCCGTCACAGTCAACATGGTTTTACGAAGTCTAAACGTGTTTGAATTTTTTGCTTGAGTTATTTGAAGATGTCACAAACAAGGTGGCTCGTGGGAATCCTCGAGATGGAACATATTTTGTCTTCCTCAAGGCATCAGATATGTCGCTTCTCCAAAGAGTAAATGGTAAGATCAGACATCATGGGTTTAGGAGTAATTTATTAGCTTGGATCGAGGATCAGTGAACCAACAAAATTGATTCAGATGGAATAAATGTATAATTTTCTTTTGGCAAATGGAATTTGTGGAGTGACATCGATTTCAGTACTCATGCCTCAACCAATTGCGATCAATGGTATTACCGTACTCTGTTGATGGAATCGAAAATGCGATGCCACATTTTCAGATGACACTAACATCGATGGGAAATTACTTCAGAATGATGATGCAAGAAATATTAAAGCTATATGGATAGGTTGGGTGAATGGGTCAACATTTAGCAAGGAAAATTAAAGTGAAGAAATACGGGGCTTTTAGGGTGTATGTTTGCTCGCTGATCTGTGGGTTTGATATCCAGACATTTCGTTACCTGGAGAGGTAACATCATCAGTGGCGACCTCCAAGTGAAGCGAAGCTGTTGTCTCCTGCTTTCTAATTATATCTTTCTCCTGGATGGGGTTCCTTGGGTTTGCGGTGATGCCATTTCCTGTTCGTTTTCTGAGAGATTGATAAATGGCATCTTTATATATGTGTTTGTTTCTGGCGTTGCGGTTGGAGTGCTACCACAAAGAAAATCCACCATTTCGACTGGGACAACACATCTATCCTGGGACAGGCTAAGCAAAGACATGTCAGACAATTCCTCGAGGCCTGGCACTCCAACCACAACGCCATAAACAAACACATAAATCCAGATGCCATCTATCAACTCCTCAGAAAACGAACAGGAAAAGACATCACCAAAACCCCCAGGAACCCCATCCAGGAGAAAGATATAAATAGAAAGCAGTAGACAATTGCTTCGCTTCACTTGGAGGTAGCCACCATTGATGTTATCTAGCCGGGTAATGAAACGTCTGGATATCAAACCTACAACTCAGCGAGCAAACCAACACCCTAAATCTCAACCTGAGCTACAAACCTTAACAAACCTTGCAAAAGCCATGGGCGCAACACGCTACAACTTGCCCGTAGATGGGAAAGGAATGCCATCCGAGAGAGTTCCACCCGCGAACAACTGTACTTCCTGCATGAATGTTTAAGAAAACAAGTACTGCCAAACTGTCTGCAATATAAACGACGATAAAAACACCTCAAGCTAAAAGTTTAACAGAACAAAACGGCCGCAGAATGCTCCGAGAATTAATCAATGATGCCCACCACAGACTCTGAAAATACAAACGGGGAAATTGCGCACCAAAAGCCGTTATTCAAACAAGCAACAAACCAAGTATGGTCAGACGCGATAGAACAAGCCACAAACACCAAACAACGACAAAGAAAAATCGGGACGTGAAGAAAAAACTGGACAAACTCACAAAAAAAATCACAAAACCGATAACACAGGAGCATGGATAAAGAATTTATCAGACCGGACCCTATCAGACTCAGAAAAAACGGTACTAGTCAAAGGATGAAATTTCAATTACCGAGACACTGAAAAGAAGGAATTACAAGCGGCATTAGAAACCACATTGAAGGACAACAATCTCATGGAAGAAACACAACAAACGATCAGACAGACAGTTGCACCTATTCTGAGCCGAAAGATGGAAGGAAACAAACTGAACAAACAAGAAAAGAAAGTCATAAAAAACCTCAAAAAAGACAAAAACATCGTTATATTACCTGCAGACAAAGGTCGACTCACAGTCATCCTGAACAGAATGGACTACATAGAAAAAGCTAATGCAAACTCACAGACACCAACACCTACCAACAGGTGGCGCTAGACCCGACCCCACAATTAGGAAACAAAATTACTTACCTCCTAAGAAAATTACACAATTCCGGACAATTAAACAAGACAGGATTCCAGAAAATGAAACCCGATGGGACCAACACCCCACAATTCTACGGACTACCAAGAATCCATAAACCAGGAGACCCCCCTCAGACCAAGATTCGCACTACCCGGAACACCAATTTGCAGACTGGCCAAAGAACTACACGCAAGACTAAAATACCTAATAGAAGATTCACAACACTCCATCCACTCCACGCAGGAAGTCCTAAAAATCATCAAAAACCCCAACATAGAGGAAAACGAAGCAATGATCTCAGTCGATGTAACAGCACTGTTTACTTCCATCAACATCGACCTAGCAAAGGAAACACTTACCACACTTTTAGAAGAGACCATCACACACACACCAACCACCATCAATCACATTACCAACGAAAACATCATGAAGCTAATAGACCTGTGCCTCACCACCCACTTCACCTTCAACAACATAGTCTACAAACAAAATACGCACCCATGGGATCTCCGCTATCAGGATTCATAGCAGAAGCGGTAATGCAAAGACGAGAATAAACAGCCCTACCAATCATCAAACCAAAAATCTGGGTTTGATACGTAGATGACACATTTGGCATCACAAAAGGAAACAAGATAGAAGAGACATTTAACATCATCAACAACACCCTCACAGGCATAAAGTTCACCAAGGAGGAAGAAACCGACAACAAACTCGCATTCCTGGACGTCACAGTCGAAAGAAAGGACAATGGAGAACTGCAAACCTGCGTATGCAGAAAACTGACAAACACTGTACAAATACTTAACTACACCAGCAATCATCCCAACACACACACACAAACGAAGCTGTATCAGGACACTATTCCAACGAGCCACCACATACTGTAGCTCAGACAAGATACGCAAAACAGCGGAGAACCACCTGTACAACGTATTCAAGAAGAACAGATACTCAAGAAATACAGTGCGCAGATTCTTCAAGAACAAACCAGGAAAAGCATACCAAACACAGCCAGAAACCCTAACCACCTTACCATATATCAAAGAAGTTTCAGAAATGACAGCCAGACTACTAAGACCCCTCGGAATCCTAGTAGCACACAAACCCACCAACACTCTAAAACAAAAACGAACAAACTTAAAAGACACAGTACAACCCATGGACAAAACTAATGACATCTACAAAATTCCATGCAAGGACTGCCACAAACACTACGTAGGACAAACAGGACGCAAGTTAACCACCAGAATACACGAACACCAGTTAGCCACAAAAAGACACGAACCTCTCTCCCTCGTAGCCCTACACACGGATGAAAAAAGCCACCATTTCGACTTGGACAACACATCTATCCTGGGATAGGCTAAGCAAATACATGCCAGAGAGTTCCTAGAGGCCCGGCACCCCAATCACAACGCCATAATCACATAGATCTAGATGCCATCGATCAACTCCTCAGAAAACGAACCAGAAATGACATCACCACAAACCCCAGGAACCCCATCCAGGAGAAAGATATAAATAGAAAGCAGGAGACAACAGCTTCACTTCACTTGGAGCTCGCAACTGATGATGTTACCTAGCCAGGTAACGAAATGTCTGGATATCAAAACTACAGCTCAACCTGAGCAAACATGCACCCCAAATCTCAACCTGAGCTACAAACCTTCACAAACCTTGAGAAAAAAAACATGGTGCTATTCAAGTTGGCCAGTATTAATGGAAAGACAAATCATTATTTAAATGGCGAGAAAGTTCAAAGTGCTTAAGTGCAGAGGGATCTGGATGTCTGCTTGCATATCACAGAAAACCTGCATGCGGATACTGCAAGTAATGAGAAATGTAAGCATAATTTCAGTGTTTACTTATAAAAGGAGAGAGTAGGGAGTGTTGGTGTAGCCATGCAAGGCATTTGTGAGGATGCAACTGGAGTATAGTTTGAGTGTCCTGCAGAATGGGGCATTTACATTGTAGGCAATTCAGAAGAGCTTCATTAGATTGATTCCACATTTGAAGTGTTTATCTTATGAAGAGAAATTGAGCAGTTTAAACCTATACGCTCGAGTTTATAAGAATGAAAGGAAATCTCATTGAGTTTTGTAAAATTCGAAAACTAATTGAAAGTGTAGTTATGGGGCGGATTTTATTTCATGTAGCACAATCTACAACAAGAGGCTAGAGTGTTAGGATGGTGAGATGGCGGGAAAAGGGAATAGAGGCCGAGTTGACATCAACCTCATCGAGGGGTTGGATTCCTCACAGATGCTCATTGTTCTTATTCAACTCTTCGACTGTGATGCATAGGAATGAGGGAGGTTTGGGTATCATACAGGAAGCAGACACTCAGGCTAAATCAGTTAGAGAGAACTTAACCAGTCGCTCCACACAGTGACCAGCGCTGGGTTCTCAACTATTTGCATTCTATATTAATGATCAGGAGGATGGAACAGATATACAGATGCTGCGTTTGGTGATGTCGCTGTGATAAGCAAGAGATTAAATTATCAAGAGAGGGTGGAGAGTCTGCAAATAGATTCAGAGCGGTAAAGGCAATAGATAATAGTTTGTCAGGTGGAATTTAACATGCTATATCCTGTCATTTCATTTACAGCAATAATGGAAGGCAGTATGCTACAGAAATGGAGAGGGATTACAGGACTTAATGATACTGTGTATTGCGGGTTCACTCAGATCCGTTCAGAAATGGCAGGTTTTGCTCCATCCCTGTTTGTCAGCTACCAGCCACTCAAAGTGACCCCATTGCTCTCCGTTCACATGGAATACTTTGATGTGGTTGATTGGTGGTGGAGATGGTGTTTTGAAACCTGCATCAAGTGGACGTCCTTTATCCAAGATATATTCATTTCTTTCTACGTGGAGACCCGAAGACGATGGGAATGGCTGAGTGCTTCTGAATGAAGAGGCCATGACTGCTGCCAGGACAGTGGGTGGTCACCAACATGATGTACTGTGCATCCGTAACATTAATAGAGAGAGAGAGAGAGCTCCTTCAGTTCCTCTACCTCTCCCCATTGACATGGGTACTCTGCAGATGCACTGTACACCATCGGAAATCCCACTATACTGGATATACCCGGAAGCTCCCTGCTGTGGGAGAAACAATGTATTTACCTCATCCACCATATATTTCCTCCATCACTGAATGGTGACATTGATGTTGAGATATTGGGAAATGATGAATGTGTCATCTTGTCCAGCCTGGAATGTTCTGGATCATAGAAGCTGTATGAAACAGTAACCCTAACAGCCACTGCCAGCACCATCCTCCCCCTGGTGTGAAGCTGCAGGTCGTGTTCAAGGAGGTGGAGGTGATACCATTCTATGACCAGCTCCTTGTTCAATCAGTGTCCCCTCACACTCTGCTCCTGGGTTAAGTGAAGCTTGGGAAGCTGTTCCTGGAAAACCCAAGGTGGATACAGCAGATCCCTTTCCCCCACACACACTCACTGCGTGGTTTCAGAGTTCCGCTCTCTACAGCCTCAGCTCCATTTGTTGTTCATGTAACAGACGCAGATGTTGCATCCAGAGTTGGGTCACCAAATCCTCAGGTCACCCTGCATGTCTGAGGCAGCTGACAGCACATCCTCCAGCAAACCATCCACATCCCCTCCACTTATTTTTCAATTGCAGGATTCATCACAAATCCTTTGGCTACAAGTGTTGTGGACCAGTCCAGATCTCCCCAATATATTTTCAGAAGGCTGCTTAGACCCAAACCTTTCCTTATTTTGAATGTAGATGGGAAGTGTGCTTTCCAGATATGTTGTGACTGGTCAAACCACTCAACATTAAGCAAAATATAATCTATTCAAATGCTTTAGTTAAAATAAAATCAAAGAAAAGAACATTTTGGGATAGCTTATATGTTGGAACACTTACACAAACAATAGATACTGTACCTTCTTGGTTTTCACTGATTTGCTTTGTATATTTTGTATATACAAATACAGATCTTTATAGCAGTTTGCCAGTCCCGGAGGAACAACATCAACAGAGATCTCAGAGGGAAAAGCAGCTGGGGATCATGTATTGAAACTTCCAACCATTCTGGGATCTCCAGCAGCTTCTGAATGCTGCAGCTAAAAAAAAATGAGAAAGCCTCGTCTGGGAGAGCTGGCTACTGCCCTTCCATTTTTACCACCGTCTTAATGAAACCTAAAATCTCAGTTATTTACTTAAACTGTTTTCAGACAGCAGTTCTGCTCTGCTGCCTTTAAAATCTCTCTTCAAAAATAAAACGAAGAGAAAATAAACATTTTACAGTGCTAGTATCCTCGCAATTCCATCTTTAATAAAATAATCCATCAATACACAAATGTGGATTCATTTTAGACTTCCTAACCTTCCTCTATTAGTAGACTGAAATGCATAAATATTACATTGACTCTGAGCATACAAATGTTCACAACTATTTCGAATTCAGTCATTTTACTCCTGCCACAGAATGCCTTTGTCTTTCTTCATCCAAGTCTCCACAAGGTGTCAAAATATAAGTTTTCTCGCTCTGTCACCTGTATAGTTTCAAATTGGATGGTAGCAATAATAAGCTCAATCGAAACAGACTGGTATTTTTCTCCCTCAACTTCTCCAAAAACTTTAAGGGATCACGATCAGTGAAAAAGATTTGTCTCATATTTGTTATTGGCAATGTAAATCTGAAATGTTGTGACACCAACACTAAGCTCAAGGGCTCCTTCCCCATTGTGGAATAAATCTGTTGATGTTTCCACTGGACACTCCAACCACGCGTTACATAATGGAGGACTTCTCATCTTTTCAATAGTCCTTCTGAATGACATCTCTCCTCATGTCTCAGCATAAAAGAATTACATGCTTCCGTTCCTCTTAATGCTCTAACCTCTTTACCTGCTACTCCTGACCTATGCCAGTAAACCTTACTCTCACAGGTAAATGTTTTAAGAAGATCTCGCACATTCTTCAATCTCTCACAGAAACTAAACTTTGATTTCTGAACTCAATCAGCATCATCAGCCATTTCAGCTTCTCACATAGCCCTTTTAACTCTCAGCTCTCCCACACGAGTTCTCACGACTGCAGGAAGTGAATTGTTGAACTTCTCCAAAATAAGAATCTCTCTAAGAGTGTCATAGGTTTTCTCAGTTTTTAATACCCTTACCCACCTTTCAAAATTATTTTGTTTGGTCCTTTCAAACTCAATGTGCGTTTATCCAGGGACCCTTTTTTAGATTCCTGTAACGCTGTCTGTCAGCTTCTGGCAAGCTCATATGCACTTCATATGGCTTTCTTTACCTCCTCATACTGGCCAGATACCTCCTCCGATAGGGACGCCAAAACCTATCAGCTTTGTTTGGATCAACTAAATCCATATGGTCACTGGTGTCTGCATTTGTTTAGCCACTTTCTCAAATAAAATTCAAAAGGCTTCCCCATCCTTCTCATCAAATTTAGAGAATGCCTCGATGCATTTAAACAGAACACCATTAGGCCATTGGTTACAATAGGGTTGCTCAACCTCACTATCCTACTCATTCCGCCGACTGTCTCGCTTCATCTCCCTCTTCTCTGTCAACTTTCCTCTCTAATTGCTAACTTTTTAAGTTGATTTTCCTCTGTCCTTTTCTCTCTTTCTTCTTCATTTCCCTTTCTTTTATTTCTACTTTTCATCATAATTCAAACTGTTTCAATTCCTTCTCATGTTCAAACAGCCTCATTTGAAATTGAATTCCAGCCATTTCCAAAGAATCTGATGGCGGTTCCACCAAATGTAATTGCCGAGAAATAGCTGCAATTATCTCTCATTTTCTCGCATACAATCGCAACCCCAACTCCAGCTTGTCTGTCAATTCCTACAGCTTTGTCTTCATTACCTTTTGTAAAACCCCCAACTTCACTTTTCCACACCTAGAGAACTCTTAGTAACTGAATCTTTATCCACAACGTACTGTTTAAACCAAACGAACTCAACATCAGCAACAAAATACACTAACAACTATCATACGTGACCTTAGTACCCAATAGCCTCCTGGTGCATATTCTCCAGTGTCTGCTTGAGCTTATTCTGGATGCTTTAGTTTCCTCCGACAATCCAAAGATGTACATGTCAGGTTTTGGCCATGATAAATTGTTCATAGTTTTCAGGGATGTTTGCGTTAGGTGCCTTAGTCGGGGGTAAATGTGTAGGAATAGTACAGCGGAATGGGTCTGGGTAGGTGACTACTCGGAGGGTTGGTGTGGAATTGGGTCGAATGGCATGTTTGCTAATTCTAAACCCAATTTGGTATTATCGATTTAGAACTGGACACGAGTCCCCAGTTTGCTATAGACCAACCAGACTGTCTCAAACAATTGTAAGAAGGTAGCTTGGATGCCAAAATTTTCTTATTTTAAAGGTAGATGTGTGTTGTGAGTTCCAGATGTGATGCTACTATTTAAACCACTCACCATTAAGCAAAACACAATATATTTAAACACTCTAATGAAAATCCATACAAAATGAAGAGGAATTTAGAATAACTCAACTTTTGGAAATCTTAATCGAATAATGGATACATTACCTTCTACAAATGAGCTGTTCCAATATACCAACATCCCATAAACACACCCTTTGGCATAAAGGAACATTCAGACATGCATTTTTGCATACAGTTCTCCAATCCAGGAGGAAACAGTATCTGGTTAGGTTCCAGAGAGAAAAGCAACTAGGGAAAGTTTACTAAAACTTACAGCCCTTCTGGGACCCCAAGCAGCTGACAATTGTTATAGCTACAATATATATAAAAAAAACTAGAAAGCCTGATCTGTGCGAGCTGGCCATTGTTACTACTATTTATTAGTAACCCTAAAACCCTCATAAGTTATTTACTTGAGACGTTTTCCGTAGGTAGTTTGGCCTTTAAGACATCTTATTAAAAAAAAGGAAAGAACAACCTTTTATTTAAAAAGTGACAGCATTATCGGGCAATATAGATGCCTAGTTCTTTACTCAGTGGTCTTCCTCGTGTGACTGATCGCAAGGTCACCTGAGAGGGACAGCCACAGGTACAGACCAAGTTACAATGATGTTTCTCATAACTTCCGAAACATGCCTGTCCATGGACCATCACATGGGACATACCAGGAAGTGAACAACAGCTTGGCACAACCCATTTCATTATTTCTGAGCTACACAATGCCAGCTCTCGATACACTAGGGAGCCAAAACTCAAGGTCAGAGAAAGATACAAAGGGACAGAGATATTTACATGAAAGACAGAAACAGACAGTGAATTAACTGAAAAGACGTTGTTGAAATATGTGAAAGAAGTCAGAGCAGTGGGACTAACTGGAGAAGTAAGATCTTCAAGAGTAGAATAACAAGAATGAGAACATTGAATAAAGGCATTGTCAGATCATCAGAAATGGTTTGTTCCATCAGATTCTGAATATGCTTCAGAGAACACCACAAACAACATAAACTGGGACAAGATGATAACCCAGCATGGAGAACTGTGCAGACCCTGCTAGTGTGTTGATCAGTACACTGCACTATCTGCCCAGCATAGTGAGTATTGCAAACTTTACTATCATATGCGAACAATACTCGCATTAGATTACTGCCTAAACGTGAAGGTTTGGGGTGTGTGTGTGTGTGTGTGTGTGTGTGTGTGTGTGTGTGTGTGTGTGTGTGTGTGTGTGTGTGTGTGTGTGTGTGTGTGTGCGTGTGTGTGTGTGTGTGTGTGTGTGTGTGTGTGTGTGTGTGTGTGTGTGTGTGTGTGTTTGCGCGCGCGATTGGCGTGTTTGGATGCAAAACTCTTTGTTTGAGAAGGAACGCCGTGGAGAAAACAATTTTAAATATGAACAACTAGCAGGCTTTTTGCTAATCAGTAGAGAGAAAGAGGGAAGTTTCATGGACAGATAAGGTCAAGTGTTTGAGAATGTTAAAATAAAGGCACTACCAGACAAAATAGCAATTACATCGCGTGCACATGATTGATAAATGGATGGGAGTTTGGTGTGAGTTCAAATCAGATTTGCTTGGGCAGGTTGAAGCCGGGAGTGTCAGCAACAGATTATTGGCTTCAATAGGACTGTACATCATAGCCCAAGATTCAAACAGCAGATGGAATAAACCAGTGAGATATATTCTAGAGTGGTGAGAATTTCAAGTTAGAAATGGTCAGGGAATGGTATCAAGAATCAGCTCATTGTCAAAGGGATCTCCCACAGTTGTGACTTGTCTGCTTTTGCTGCAGATGTTGGCCAGGGATGGGATGGAAACAGTGAAAGCAAGTGGAGTTTATAACCAGAAGAGTAGACAGTGACCTCCATGCTCCTAAAAGCAAAGACAATGATACAATGCATTGTGATTCTCCCCTGAAACTGAATGGTTGAACATAGAGACCCGTGAGTAACACTGTCAGAGCAGAGAGCGAGACAGTAATTGAACACCTTCATTGATGCAGTAAGAGCAGTTTGTAGTCTGGATTGAGAGATTGGATTGGATTGGAACAATAATAGTGGCAGGAAGTGTAGACTATATGAAATAATAATAATACAGTCATAACTGGTTTATAGAAAACAAAATCTGGATAGTGACATTCATCAGGAACACCAACGATAGCCAGGAAGGGATAATAAAAGTATTGAATAATGAGAAGAGCATAATAGATCTGCGATGATAATGACAACCAATCAAATACAGAAAGATACCAAACATAATTAGATAAACTCCTGTCTATTGTTGGAACATTCCAGTCTCACGTTCTCAGATTCTGAACTCTCTTTCCCCTCTCTCTGGGTCTGCTGATTCCTGTCAGTGCTTTCGGTGATGCTCCATTCATGTTATGGGTTGACACATTGAACGAAGCCCATTTATCATCAAAAGATGGAAACCCTCCACTGGGATTAGAATCCATGGAGATTGGCATTAATCTCAGTCACTGAACAAATAGGCTCAGTTAACCATTCAATATATCACGTTTCATTTACTGGTTTTAGGTGGAATGGATGAGGGTTGCTGAGTGATGGACCATAAATCTTTCAATATTTTGAAACCTTTTTTTCTTTGTGTATGAGAGAATTAACAGAACACTGCAGGTGCCCATATATAGTCCATTCTGTTTATGAAAGGAGGCAGTTATAAAATAACAGATCGGCTGCATAAAAAAAAAGTCGCGTGGGCAAGTTTCTGAACACAAAGTACGGTACTTATTGACCAGTGTGAGGCTACTCCTGGTTTTAATGTCCTGTTGTCAAGTCTTTTCATAACCTTGAAACAGGGCATTGCGACTGCTGCTCAGGAAGAGGCCGAAGCAATTGTGTCCCTGTGGGCCTCTTACAGAGGGATAAGAGAAGACCATTCAGCTCATATTAGCCCGTTGCTACTTGAAAAGGTGGAAAATTGGAATATTGGCACATTTTGTTAGCAGATTCATTCAAAACAAAGAGATGTGTCGCTGCAGCTATATAAGATGCTAATGAGGGGGCACCTGGAGTACATTGTGTTCTCTGTGTTTCTGGAACTGAGAACAGTAGAACTTCTATTAGATACAGTTTAACGGCTGCTCGTAATCCACGGGTTGCTGTGTCTCGGATCTGTTACACAGGGACAGGTGGAGGCCATGCAGCCTCTCGAGTGTGTTATAGAAGAACTGGAGGAGGCCATTAAGCCTCTTGAGTCTATTACAGAAGGACAGGAAGAGCGTATTCAGACTTTCGAGCCCGTTATAGAGGGGCAGGAAGTGTTTATTTAACTTTCAAGTCTGTTACGGATAAATATTAGTTTTAAACTAGTTATGGAATGGGAAATTACTGATCTGAAAACGTGTTGCTGGAAAAGCGTGGCAGGTCAGGCAGCATCCAAGGAGCAGGAGAATCGACGTTTCGGGCATGAGCCCTTCTTCAGGAATCATGCCCGAAACATCGATTTTCCTGTTCTTTGGATGTTGTCTGACCTGCTGCGCTTTTCCAGCAACACATTTTCAGCTCTGATCTCCAGCATCTGCAGTCCTCACTTTCTCCAGGAAATACCTGATGTCAACATTAAAGTTCTAACTTCGAATGAGACCAATTTTGAAAATGTTAGGCGAGCCCTGTGAAAGGCTGATTAGGATAACCTATTCACAGGTAAAGCAATGGTTGGAAAATGCAAGGCCATCAAAACGTAGTTTCAGAGAGTTCAGAGCCAACGTGTTCCTATTAGTGAAATGGGCAAGGCTGGTGGGTGCAGGGAGTGCTGGATGGCTAGATATATTGATGCTGAAAATGTGTTGCTGGTTAAAGCACAGCAGGTCAGGCAGCATCCAAGGAATAGGAAATTCGACGTTTCAGGCATAAGCCCTTCATCAGGAATATATTGATATATTGATGCTCTGGTCAAGGTAAGGAAGGAGGCATATGTCAGGTAAACAGAGCTGAGATCAAGTGAATCCCGAGAGGAGTATAAGGGCAGTACGTGTATAGTCAACGGGGAAATCGGGCCAGAAAAATGTGGACATGAGATGGCTTTAGAAATAGTCTTAATGAGGTATTGAAGAAATTCTACAAATCCTTTAATGGCAAAAGATTAACTAGGGAGAGTATAGGACCCCTTAAAGATCAGTAAGGCTACCTATGTATGGAATCACAGCAGATTGGAGGGATAATAAACAAATATTTCTCCTTAGTATTTAATGTGGAGGAGGTTACAAGACCGAGAGAATGAAGAAATATACAGTGATACCTTGAAAAGTGTCTATATTACAAGGAGATGTTGAACATTTTAAAACACATAAAGTTGAACAAATCTCTGGGACCTAATCAGTTGCATCCCAGAAGTTTGTGGGAAGCTAGGAAAGAGATTGCTCAGCCTTTTGCTGATATATTTGTATATTGATTTCCACAGGTGATGTGACAAAAAACTGTAAGGCTGCTAACATAATGCCATTATTTAAGAAAGTAAGGAAAAAAAAACATTTAACTATCGACCGGTGAGCCTGATGTCAATGGTGACTAAATAGTTGGAGGGGATTTCGAGGAAAAGGATCGATACGCATTTGGAAAGACAAGGACTGAAGAGGGCTTTGTACATTGAAGATCACGTCTCACTGACTCGGTGGATTTTTTTTTGAAGAAGTGATGAAAAAGATTGATGATGGCAGGACAGTGGATATTGTTTTTATGGAATTCAGTAAGAAAACCTAAATGTTCTACATGGTAGACTGGTTAGCAAGGTCAGACTGCCTTGGATCCAGGGAGAGCTCGCCATCTAGATCCAACATTTTCTTTAATATTGGAGACAGGGCGTGACAGTGACATTTGTTCATTAAACTTGGAGACCTGCGACCAGTGACGTGCTGCAAAGATCAACAGTGTGTCCACTGCCTTTTGTCACTTACACAAATCATTTGTATTTGAGTATATGAAGTATAGTCAGTAAGTTTGTAGATAATAAAAAAATTGTTAGTGTGGTCGACAGTGAAGAATTATCTCTCAGATTACAATGGGACGTTGCTTAGGTGAACCTTGGAGTGGCAGATGGGGCTTATTTTAGATAAATGTGAGGTGTTCCATTTTGGCAAGACAAATCAAGGCAAGACCTATAGATAGCTAATCAAAGCTGCTAATCAAGGAGTCCTCCTTAGAAATTATCGAATCCCTACAGTGAGGAAACAGCCTATTCGGCCCACCGAGGCCACACCGAAACTCTAAACAGTATCCCACTGGACAAACCCGTACCCTATCACTCTGAGCCAGCATTTTCCATGACTAATCCACAGCGCCTGCACGTCCCTGTGTACTTTACGCAATTTAGCATGGCCAATCTACCCTTATCTGTATATCTTTATACTGTCGGAGGAAAACATAACATCTGGAGGAAACTCATGGAGACACGGGGAGAATGTGCAAACTCCACACAGGCCGTCATTCAAGGATGGAATTAAACCCAGATCGCTGCGCTCTGAAGCAACAATGCTAGTCATTGAGCTACTGTGTCACCTGATGGCGCAGATTCTCTGTTCCTTGAAAGTGCCGTCACAGGTAGACAGCGCAGTGAAGAAGGCTCTCGGTGATCTTCCCTTTATTGGTCCGTGCTTTGAGTCTAAACATTTTCTTGACATGTTGCATATGTACAGGACATTGGTTTGGCCACTTTTGTAATACTGCCTTTAATTCTGGTCTCCTTGCTGTCAGAAAGATGTTGTCAAACTTGAAAAGGTACAGAAGAGATTTAAAAGAATGTTGCAGGTGTTGGAGGATTTGAGCTACAGGCAGAGTTTGAATAGGCTGGGAATATTTTCAAGAGTTGAGGCTGAGGGGTGACCTTAAAGAGGTTTATAAAATCATGAGGGAAATAGATAAGGTGAACAGTCAATGTCTTTTGCCAGGATGGGCGAGTTCAAAATTAGAAGACAAAGGTTTAAGGTGAGAGGGGCATTATTTAAACAGGGACACTATTTTCACACAGAGACTGCTGCTTGTATGGTATGAAAAGCCAAGAGAAGTGGTGGACGCAGGTACAGTTGCACCATTTTAAAGGCATTTGGATGGATACATGCATGGGAGGTATTTAGAGGGAGATGAACCATGTCCTGGCAAGGGGGACGAAATTTATTTAGGATATTTGGTCGGCATGGACGACTGGACCGAAGGATCTTTTTCTGTGCTGTACATCTCTGAAACTCTATTGCCTCTTGAGTGTATAACACAAGAATAGGAGGAGGTTATTCAGCTTCTGAATTCTGTCAGTCAGCTTGTTTGCTCAATTACGGAGAGTAAAATACATGAATGCATCATTCAGATTTTGATGGTGATTAACTGAAGCAGGAGAATGGTTTTTAGTCAAGAGAAGCTGTAAGGAATGTGAAGAGGCCATTCAGTCCTTCAATCCCATTCCACAGGAGCAGCAGGTGAGCACAGAGCTATTGGAGCCTGTTACACAGGAACAGAAGGAGGACATCTATTTTCACAGACTTGGCATCAGGAGGCAGTCATTCAAATGCTTGAGACTTAGACACAGGAACAGGAGGCCGTCATTCAACTGCTCGAGGCTGGGACAGAGGAACAGAAGGCAGTCACTCAACTGTTCGAGAATGGGACACAGGAACAGGATGCAGTCATTCAACTGCTCAAAACTGGGACACAGGGAAAATTGGAGGCTCGTGAGGCCCCAGGGTCATGTTACACAGGAACAGGAGGAGGTGATTCACTCCCCACCAGTATGGGATACTGGGAGAGAAGGGGAGTTTGCTTGGAACAAACAGAAATACATGAATAATTTGCATTAGTGGTCCATTCAATCCTGCCCTACTATTCATGAAGACCACGGCTGACCTGATGGTGATTCGCTCATTCCATTTTAGGAAGGCTGTCCTCTCTGCAGCCTTTGCTCCATTTGTTCATTATGTTACACACCCAGATGCTTTAACAACAGTCACCGTCACTCATCCAGAGGGTCGGGTGTAAGGATCAGTCAGGATTTGAAGGGTCCAATCACAAGAATGAAAACACAAAATAAAGGTATTGCCAGATGTTGAGTTCTCTCACATTCGCAATCAAACTCACATAACCAGCCCATCCATTGTACGTTCAGGATGGAGCACTGTGTAGATATGGCTAGCGTACTGCTGAATACAACACAGCAATATCCAGAATGGAACTCTGTGCAGCCCACACCAATACTTGATCTATAATCCTTGGATAAATATCCAGCGTGGGGAACTATGCAGACCGTACTGGTTCATTCATGTATAAATACAGGTTGTTCCATTTTTCGGTAACACTGTGATAGATCACTGCCCAATATGCGGAAACTTGCAGCCCATGCTGGAAGTGACAGGATGTGCAGCTCCCATCCAGTTACAGCTCCATATCTCCAAAATACCTTGACAAGTTTTGCTGCAGATGTGAAAATCATTGGAAGGGAGAGATGTAAATGGAAACAGTTGAAATACCAATAATTCTGATTGAGGCGAGTATCACACTAGCACTTGAAGATGAAATAACTGAGATAATATCCGATGACGTTTTGAGAATGGTACAAGGAAGTAAGAGGAGGATGGTGATGTTATAGTGGTTGCACTATAAGCCTCCAAATCATCAATAGGAATTAGAGGAACAAATATGCAGTGAAACTGGTGAGGGTAGCAGGAGCAATAGGATTGTCATAATAGGTGATTTAAATTTTCTGACATAGACTGGGACATCCAGGTGGTGAAAAACTTCGGTGGAACGTAAGTTTGTTCAGGAAAGTTTCCCAAGCAGTATATACAGGGTCCTACTCGGGAAGGGGCAAGCTCGACTTACTGTTGGGTAAATAGGGATGGATAGGTGACGGTGGTAAAGTGGGTGAGTATTCTGGGAAAACTAACTGGCGCTTTATTAACATTAAAATTGTTATGGGAGGGGCAAAATTGGTCCACAGATTAAAGTTCTAAGTTGTGATGAAGCATATTTTGCTGGAATTAGACATGGATTGCAGGGGGTAATTGGAGTACTTTGTTTTCAGGTAAAAGGATGTTGTGCACAAGGGAGGGCTGTAAAAGTGAGATAGCTCGAGTTCAAGGTTTACATGTTCCTGTGAAGGTGAAGGGAAAGTGAGGCTGCAAGAGAAAAACCCTGGATGACAAGAGATATTGAGGTTCTGGCCAGCAAAATTGACGCGTGGCTCAGGTACAGAAAGTTGGAATCAAAGGAATCCCTGGAGGTACACAGGGAACACTGGAGTTTAATGAAGAAGGAAATCAGGAAGGCGAAAAGGTAGTATGAAATAGCCTTGGCTGAATCTAATTTCACTATAGTAAAGAAAAAGAACAACTAGAGAGAGAATAGGACGCCTTAAAAACCAAAATGGGCAAGCATGTGTAAAACCTTAAGAGATGGGGGAGGTTGTCAATTTCCCATATCCCTTTATCATGAAGAAAGACATGAAGACCTGTGAACTTTGGGAGGTTAGTTGTGATATCTTGGTACAGTCCATCTCACAGTAGAGGTATTGTTGGAAATATTAGAATGCACAAAGTCAAATATATCTCTTGGTCCTGACGAGATATATCCAAGAGCACTGCAAGAGGCGAAAGAAGTCAGTTCATGGGCCAAGGTCCTGGAAGTCGGTGCGGTAGCAAATGCAGTGCCATTCTTCAAGAAGGGCTGCCAATAAATGCCTAGGGAATATACACCAGTAAGCCTCACATCTGTTTTCGGTAAACCACTTGAGAAGGTTCGGAGATATAAGATCTGCATGCATTTGGAAAGACAGAGTTTGACTTGGAGCATTCAGCATAGCTTTGTGCGTGGCAGATCATGCCTTACAAATTTTGTTCGAGTTTTTTGATGAAGTGACCAGGAACGTTGATGAGGGCAGGGTGGTGGACTTCATCCATATGGATTTCAGTAAGGCTTTTAGTGAGATTCCGCATGGAAGACCACTCTCGAAGGTCAGATCGCATGGACTCCAAGGTATACTGTCAATTTTGCGACATAATTGGTCTGACATTAGGAAGCAAATGGCTATGGTATGCCTGTAAGACTGGTGGCCTGTTACTAGTGGAGTGCCTCAGGGGTCGGTACAGTCCCCATTGCTGTTTGTTATCTATATTAATGATCTGGACGAGAGTGCACAACTTAAGGTTAGTAAGTTTGCAGATGACAATAAAATAGGAGGCATCGTTTACAGTGAGGAACGTTATCAGAAATTGCAGCAGTACCTTGACCAGCTGGGGAATTGGGCTGAGAAATAGCGAATGAGATTAATATAGATTTTGGAAGTCACATTCAGGTGAGAGTTTAATGGTGAATGAGAGGGCCTTTAGGAGTGCAGTGGAACAAAAGGATGTTGGAAATCAGGTGAGCTGTTGTCTGAATATGAGTCACAGGTATACAGGACAGTGATGAAGGCTGTTGGCACGCTTGCCTACATCAGCACATTGTGTATAGAAGTTGGGACGTTATGTTGCAGTTGTACAGCATGTTGGTAAGGCTGCAGTTGGAGTATTGTGTTCAGTTTTGTTCACCTTGCCCTAGAAAGGATATTATTGAACGAGAAAGAATGGAGAAGAAATTGCCAAAGATGTTTCCTGGGCTAAAGGGTCTGAGTTATAGGGAGACGTTGGACAGGTTAGATCATATTGCTTTACAGCGTAGAAATCTGAGGGGTTTTATATAGAAGTGTAGCTGTTATCAAGTCATGAGACCCATGCATGGGGTGAATATTGCAAATTTTTTTGCAGGTTTGGTGAACCTTGAACTCGAGGACATCTGTTAATGTTTGGAGAGGACACAAATTAAAAGGAACCTGAGGGTCAACTTTTTTTTTTACACAGAGTGTGTTTTGCATAGGGACTGAACCTGCCAGCTGAAGTGGTTGAGTTGGGGACAATAACAACATTGAACCAGTATTTGGATAATTGCATGGATAGGAAAGGAGCAATGGCAGGGAAATGGGGTGAGTGTGGGTGTACATTTTGATCAGAATGGACCAGCTGGGCCGAAGAGCCTGTTTCCATGCAGTAGAAATTTATGACTGTAAATATGTGTGTTTCGGGATAGAGACAGAGAGGGACAGGCTGATAAAAAATGCCATGGAAAGATATGTTCACAGATTTCAGAATGCTGAAATGAAGACATTTCGATAGTATCATGCAACACGGGTCAGTATTATGAAGAACTATGGGTGAATAGAATATTGCTGTGAGTTCAGGCGATGGAGAGTTTTGAATGAGCATTTGTTCTGCAGCTTTCTAACTGGGACCGAGGTCAGCAGAGTCTTTGGCTCATTGAACTGCATAAAACAGTAATTTATCTCAGTGTCATTTTAATGAGTGTGACAGAGGGATTGTCTGTACGGAGCTGAGCGATATTCCTGGTGCTATCTTATCGAACACACCTCATTAAATATCACCCATCCCACCCACCTCTTATTAAATGCCAGCCCGATTCTCCCACCCATCATGATTGGAGGTACTCACAGTCGCCCGGATGCCCCTAGCTGTTGCGTGTTCCTCGACACTGGTGCCATCTTTAAAAGGCCAAGGGGCACACGGCTGAGCGTTCTCAGTTTGGAGCTGCCCTGTAAAGTTTCCCCCGAGCATGGCAGATAAGGAGCAATTATATCACAGTTTGTTGACGGTGCATGTTGTGCATAGTGGATGGGCTAGTACAGATGGGGACGATTCCCTTCCTGGGGGGAGGGGCATATGACCAGACACACCGAACATGGTCTGTGCTCACCACCCAGCTCAGTACGGTATCTGCGGCCTGAAAAAATGTCCAGCAGTACAGGGCAAGCATCAATAATCTTCCCGCTCTGTCAGGGTAAGAGTCACCATATTCTCTCTGCTCCGTCACACTCACTGTAAATCTGTTTATGCACGAACAAGGCTCATGCTCCACCAATCTCACTGTCGCCTGCAGCAGCTTCGCTCTGTCTCTCTCTCTCTCTTGCATTTGCATTGATCCAAATATCAACACAAGATTATATACGGATATTTTTTCACAAGTGCATCTGTGTAAAGTTCCCTGGGCAGGCCCAGGAAAAGAGAAACCAGGTCCATCTCCAATTCAGCTGAAAATGTGTTGCTGGTTAAAGCACAGCAGGTCAGGCAGCATCCAAGGAATAGGAAATTCGACGTTTCGGGCATAAGCCCTTCATCAGTAATGAGGAGAGTGTGCCAAGCAGGCTAAGATAAAAGGTAGGGAGGAGGGACTTGGGGGAGGGGCGATGGAGATGTGATAGGTGGAAGGAGGTCAAGGTGAGGGTGATAGGCCGGAGTGGGGTGGGGGCAGAGAGGTCAGGAAGAAGATTGCAGGTTAGGAGGGCGGTGCTGAGTTGAGGGAACCGACTGAGACAAGGTGGGGGGGAGGGGAAATGAGGAAACTGGAGAAATCTGAGTTCATTCCTTGGGGTTGGAGGGTTCCCAGGCGGAAGATGAGGCGCTCCTCCTCCAGCCGTCGTGTTGTTATGTTCTGCCGGTGGAGGAGTCCAAGGACCTGCATGTCCTCGGTGGAGTGGGAGGGAGAGTTAAAGTGTTAAGCCACGGGGTGGTTGGGTTGGTTCAATGAGTTCAACACGCGGCGAGATATTGAACAATTCACCGCCGCCTTCGCCTCCGTGCCTACTTTCACAACCAAGACTCCCGCCCACCCTCTGACGACCCCTTCTCCCGCCTCCAACGCACCCCATTCACCTGGACACCTCGTGCTGGCCTCTTACCCGCCCTCGATCTATTTATAGCCAACTGCCACCGCGACATTAACCGACTCAACCTGTCCTCCCCTCTCACCCACACCAACCTCTCACCCTCAGAACGTGCAGCCCTCCACTCCCTCCGCTCCAATCCCAACCTCACCATCAAACCGGCAGACAAGGGAGGCGCGGTAGTAGTTTGGCGCACCAACCTATATACCGCTGAGGCCAAACGCCAGCTCGCGGACGCCTCCTCTTCTCGCCCGCTCGACCACGACCCCACCTCCCACCACCAAACCATCATCTCCCAGACCATCCATAACCTCATCACCTCAGGGGATCTCCCATCCACCGCCTCCAACCACAGAGTCCCACAACCCCGCACCACCCGTTTCTACCTCCTGCCCAAAATCCACAAACCTGACTGCCCCGGCCGACCCATTGTCTCAGCCTGCTCCTGCCCCACCGAACTCATCTCCACATACCTCGACACGGTCACGTCCCCTTTAATCCAAGAACTCCCCACCTACGTTCGGGACACCACCCACGCCCTCCACCTCCTCCAGGATTTCCGCTTCCCCGGTCCCCAACGCCTTATTTTCACGATGGACATCCAGTCCCTGTACACCTCCATTCCCCATCACGAAGGACTCAAAGCCCTCCGCTTCTTCCTTTCCCGCCGCACCAACCAGTACCCTTCCACTGACACCCTCCTTCGACTGACTGAACTGGTCCTCACCCTGAATAACTTCTCTTTTCAATCCTCCCACTTCCTCCAAACTAAAGGAGTTGCCATGGGCACCCGCATGGGCCCCAGCCAAGCCTGTCTCTTCGTAGGATATGTGGAACAGTCCATCTTCCGCAACTACACTGGCACCACCCCCCACCTTTTCCTCCGCAACATCGATGACTGTATCGGCGCTGCCTCGTGCTCCCACGAGGAGGTTGAATAGTTCATCAACTTTACTAACACCTTCCATCCCGACCTCAAATTCACCTGGACTGTCTCAGACTCCTCACTCCCCTTCCTAGACCTTTCCATTTCTATCTCGGGCGACCGACTCAACACAGACATCTACTATAAAACGACTGACTCTCACAGCTACCTGGACTACACCTCCTCCCACCCTGCCCCCTGTAAAAACTCCATCCCATGTTCCCAATTCCTTCATCTCCGCCGCATCTGCTCCCAGGAGGATCAGTTCCAACACCGCACAGCCCAGATGGCCTCCTTCTTCAAGGACCGCAGATTCCCCCCAGACATGATCGACGATGCCCTCCACCTCATCTCCTCCACTTCCCGCTCCTCCGCCCTTGAGCTCCGCCCCTCCAACCGCCACCAAGACAGAACCCCACTGGTTCTCACCTACCACCCCACCAACCTCCGTATGCAACGTATCATCCGCCGTCATTTTCGCCACCTCCAAACGAACCCCACCACCAGGGATATATTTCCCTCCCCTCCCCTATCAGCGTTCCGCAAAGACCACTCCCTTCGTGACTCCCTCGTCAGGTCCACACCACCCACCAACCCAACCTCCACTCCCGGCACCTTCCCCTGCAACAGCAGGAAATGTAAAACTTGCTTCCACACCTCCTCTCTCACTTCCCTCCAAGGCCCCAAGGGATCCTTCCATATCCGCCACAAGTTCACCTGTACCTCCACACACATCATCTATTGCATCCGCTGCACACGATGTGGCCTCCTCTATATTGGGGAGACAGGCCGCTTACTTGCAGAACGCTTCAGAGAACACCTCAGGGATGCCCGGACCAACCAACCCAACCATCCTGTGGCTCAACATTTTAACTCTCCCTCCCACTCCACCGAGGACATGCAGGTCCTTGGACTCCTCCACCGGCAGAACATAACAACACGACGGCTGGAGGAGGAGCGCCTCATCTTCCGCCTGGGAACCCTCCAACCACAAGGAATGAACTCAGATTTCTCCAGTTTCCTCATTTCCCCTCCCCCCCACCTTGTCTCAGTCGGTTCCCTCAACTCAGCACCGCCCTCCTAACCTGCAATCTTCTTCCTGACCTCTCCGCCCCCACCCCACTCCAGCCTATCACCCTCACCTTGACCTCCTTCCACCTATCACATCTCCATCGCCCCTCCCCCATGTCCCTCCTCCCTAACTTTTATCTTAACCTGCTTGGCACACTCTCCTCATTACTGATGAAGGACTTATGCCCGAAACGTCGAATTTCCTATTCCTTGGATGCTGGCTGACCTGCTGTGCTTTAACCAGCAACACATTTTCAGCTGTGATTTCCAGCATCTGCAGACCTCATTTTTTACCCATCTCCAATTCAGTCCCCTCGACCTACTCTATCACACCTGACACAGTGTTCCAACATATATGAAGCCTCCAACAGGAGCATAAGCAGTGAGTAAGAGTGCCTGTAGTTATTCTGCATTTAGGACATGCTGAAGATAATCCCACTTTGAATTTTGGGAGCTAATTCGGTGTCAGATAGACCCTATGAAGAATTTTCAACTGGGTGGAATGGATCCTATTTCAGATGAAATGCTTCGAACATTTTCACAAATATCCTCCCATGTCGTCGAAGAGTTCAGAAATCCCCAATCTCTCTCTCGCAGACATCACAAAGCTGCACAGTTTGGTCTGAGGGGGCAGTCTCAAACTAAAGATAAAGGATACTGACAGAGAGTGTATTCTATACAACAAGCACCCTTTTCACTCTAACGGATCTGTAAGAGTCTGTTAAAAGTGTTTTCTTTTAAATCAATTCTCTGATTAGGAAAAACAAGCAGAAGAGGTCCCTACTAGTCAATCCATACGTCCGAGTTATTTGATCAAATTATATTATTGATTCTCCCCTAAATAACATGTGGTGGCTCAATGGTGTGCATTGCTGCCTCACAGCACTACGGTCCCGATTTTGGATCCAGCCTTGGGTGACTGGCTATGTGAAGTTAACATATTCACACCGTGTCTGTGTGGTTTTCCACAGTCCAAAAATGTATAGGTTAGATGAATTGGTCATTGATAAATCGCCCATCGTTTTCAGGGATGAGTAGGTTGTGTCATTAGTCAGGGTAAATATAGGATGGTAGTGGAATGGTCGGATTGGGTTACTCTTCAGAGGGTCAAAGTGGACTTGTTGGGCCCAAGGGCATGTATCCAGACTGTAGGGATTCTACTAATTCTAAATCACTCAAGCAAGATACACCCCTGGCTGCCCACACTTTAAATCTAGATTCCTTTATCCCCGGATGACAATCCAGTATATCAATTATAGGAGTAAGAAGCATGGTTGTGGCTGTATTACTCTCAATCTAACGCATTGTCATTCATGCTATAACAGTGTTGATAATTATTGGGTTTTGACAATACCACATAAATGTTGTGATTTTGTCTAAGAACAACAAGGGTTCACTTTGTCTGAGAGGGTTCAATATCGAACCGCATTGACGCCGAGTCCTCAGTGGCCCAAGCACTAATGTCGGATAAAAAGAGCTTAATTTATAGTTTTTAATCTGGGAGATCGACTCCCCACAATCTGTGGGGTAGTTGCAATTTTGTTAACTTGAGAAAGAGTTGCTTATGCTGTCGAATAAAATAACTAAACCAGCCATTGCGCCTCCTAAATACCTGTCTGGCAAACATCAGAGGAAACATTCACACAGGGTATCCCAAATGGTGAAGGACATTCGTTTAATAAGAGCTATTGGACCTAGCCAGGATATTGGAAATGCCTCGCATCTTTGAAGGTCTTGTTTAATTTTGTCAAACACATGGATATAGTTCATGTTAAATAAATTATCAAAGAATACACCAAAATAGAGAACACCACCCCCCCCCCACCCCCCGATCATTTCAAAGAAAACCAGGATTTGCCCTCAACATCAGGTATTTCCCTAAGGCCCCCCACAGGCATGGCCTCCAATGTAATAAAATTAATCGTACAGCCCAAAATGGCGAAGAGCGAATTAATGCATTATATCACGTGAGCTGCCGGAATTGTGGGATTTGACAAAAACATATGACCCTCATCTGTATCCAACATAATTTTATGTGTCATCTATCCCACGTCTGGCCAGGTATGTTGTGGTAATATTCCCAATTGTGCAGGATGCCACCGAATCTAAGATTGTTGCAGGGATGGGGAAGAGATAAACTCTCATGTGGCATTTGCGTGGGTTAAAGAAGAAAATAACATCCCTACATGCGAGGTAGATCTGCCTCCAGACATCTAGTTCTGCACACAAATGCAATAATTGCTTCCATTATGAAGAGAGGATTGGGGAACCTTTGAACATTCTGCCCAATGTGGGGTACATAAGACAGGTGAAATCTCCTACTACAACTATGTGCCATGATGCAAGATAACTTAATTTGGAAAATGCCATTACCAAGATTTTAAGAGGATGCACCGGGGCAATAAACATTCAAAATACTGTATTATTTCCCAAAATTCAAGGCTTTGTGGATTATGATCCTCCCGTGAGTGTCTAATATAACGTAGCAATTTAAATGGAAGATTCTTCCTATCCAGTATGGCTTCTCCCCGACTCCTAGTATTAAAATACGAGAAATAAAAAGATCAAAGCAGCCCTGCTGCAACGTCAAATGGTTCTTGTCACCAAGGTGCATCTCCTGCAATAGGACAACATTCACTCTCTCCTTTTTAATACAAGAAAGTACATTTTTCTTCTTGACTGGCAGGTGGCTCCCATTACTGTTCCAGGTATGCCATTTAAGCACACCATTATCTATAACACACGGGAGCACATTTCAACTCTAGAATTTCACATCGATTTACACATCGCTGATCATAAATGAAAAAAGACTAACAGAGCCTAAAAGTGTACAAACTAAAACTATTCCAACTAACCAGTTCTCACAACTTTCCAAAGCTAAACACATTTAAAAAAACCAAAGAACGAACCAAAGTCCAAAGTGCCAATCGCACTTGATAGGGTAATTTACCCCCACACCAACCCCACCCACTGGGAATGCTTACATATCCCAAAACTTTATCTTCTGTCCGCTACCAATATGGCATCCAGGGCAATTAACAATAAAAATCCGGCTTGAACTGCCCTTTGGTGGGCACTTAGTCTTGATAACCACATTTGTAACTCTCTCCAGCTTGAACCGCATCCCAATCACAACCAAAGAAAGAGAAAATGAGTAGTAATATTAATGAAATTAAAATTAAGTACTCTACCCATCCCCAACTATAATTAAACACTGGTGACTACCAGAAAAAATCCAACAAAATTTCTTTAAGAGTGAAACATGATTATCTAAACATCCAGCTTACTTTAAAATATCCATGAAGTATTCGCTTTCTCTGGAGAGTCAGACGGGTTTGCAGATCCATTCAAAGCAATACGGAGCACAGCTGGGAACCGTAAGGAATCCTGAATCCCGAGTTCCCTTAGTCTTCTCTTGATATCATCAAAAGATTTTCTTTCCTGAATCACCACCGCTGAAATGTCCTGAAAGATCATAATCCTGGAGCTCTCGTGATTTAAAGCCATCTGAACTTTCCGCTGGGTTCTGGAAGCTTCCATCAGTCTTTGTCCCCACAACTATGTAACTGCCCAAGAACAGGGCGAGGGCTTCGAAGTGAAGGAGTTACGTCAGCCAGTTCTCAAAAATACTCACTGGCTGACTACCTGCCGTCCGGTCCAGCAGACCGACGATGTGAAAATTCTTCACCCTGCCCCTGTTCTCAAGGTCGTGATCTTGTTCAGTTAAGGTGCAGACCTGTTTTTCAAGAGCGAGCATCCACTTCTTAGAGGAATCAATTTTGGTAACTGCCACGGCAGTTCGGCGCTCAAACTTATCAGTTCTGTTTCCAAGGCTTTCAAGTCATGTTTTTGGAGCACTGCTGAAAACGGCTCTAGCTTACTGCTGAACTTTTCTTTCATTATGCCTTCAATCATTTCACATAACTTGATTAACTCAGTGACCAAGGCCGATGGAGTAACTGCGCCTGTTGAACGAGCAGAGTGGGTTGTAGCTGTGGCCTCAGGCATGCGCAATGCTTCTGACGGTTGCACCGTGTGTTAGGACTTACTCGATTCTTTTCTGTGTTTTTTCATTTCCACTTGACTAAAAGATTCAACAGCTCTTTTAATTGTTGAATTTTAAGTAAATGGCTGGGATGGAGTAAATTCATGTACCACTTTGCCCGTTCTGTGATGCAGAGCCCAGCAAAGCAGACCTTCTGGATCGTGGCCATCTTGATTCCCCCTTTTTTTTAACAACGTTATAATTTCGTTTTGCATTATATTAATGGATGTTCTGGAGCCGTGTCATTTGCTACCATTTTCTACATTTTCCCCCACACTGCACATTCCTGCCAATCCCCGATAGTCCTCGACTCCTTTGTTATTTATGAAACTTCTATCTGTGCATCAAAAATATTCAATTTCTCTGCCTCCAATGCTATGCAGGGAAGAGAGTTTGGAAGACCTACAACTTGAAAAAACAAAAATAAACCTCAAGACCTGAATTTGAGATTAGTTTTCCTTTGTCTCCTTATCTGGGAACGGAGATAATTATATTGCAAGCAGTTCAGAGATGTTGCACTTTACGAATTCCAGGGATGAGGGCCTTCTATTATGTAGGCATTAACAAGGTACTCCTGGAATGACAGGTGATCTTATTGAAACATACAAGACCGAGAGGAGGGTGGATCAGATAGATACCCACTGGGTATAGTCCACGTTTCTTGTCATTTTTATAGAACCTTTACGCTGTGGAAGCAGGATATCTCATCCAGCAAGTCCGAACAGCATTCGCCGGACCTGCCCTCCCAACCCTATCCATGTAACCCTGCATTTCCCATGACTAACCTGCCTAACCTGCCCATCCCTGGCACTAAGGGCAATTTAGCATGGCCAATCCACTCTAAGCTGCATATCTTTGGACTGTGGGAGGAAGTTGGAGCATTGTGAGGATACCCACAAAGATACCTGCATAGAGAATGCTCGAACTCCACACAGAGGTTGGAATTGAACCCAGCTCCTTGGTGAAGGGAGGTAGCAGTGCTAACCACAGATCCACCATGCACTTCCGTTAGTTCTATTAGTTACTTGTGGCTGTCCAAAGGAATCTGCCTGACTTGTTCCTATCACTGAGCCTGATCCAGTCTGAGACATTTACCATTGGCCATATCACCAATCTGGTTACATGTAAAATTTGTTGCAAGCAGTGGAGGAGTGGCACTAGAAAAGGAAACAGTAACACCCTTCAATCTCAGTCAGAAATTGAATTAGGAAAATTCACCAAGTGGGAATTCATTCAAGTGGGAATTCTCTTTCCCAGAAGTTTGTGATGGCTGAATCTTTATGTTATATTGAGGCTGGCTTCGTCTGATTTTCCATCGGCAGGCGAATCAGGGAAAATAATGCATAGAGATAAAAGTGTAGCTGGGATCACAATGAGATGAGCCACGACCTTATTTACTGGTGGAAAAAAGAAGGAAATTACTGCGGATGCTGTAATTTGAAACCGAAACAAAAAATGCTGGAAAATATGAGCAGGTCTGGAAAAGTCAGTAAGGAGAGAAAAGAACTGACGTTTCGAGTCTAACTGACCCTTTCTCAAAGCCAAAACATAGGGGAGACATAGGGAGGTATTTATACGAGGAAAAATACCTCCCAATTTCTCCCCTTTACTTTTAGCTTTGACAAAGGGTCAGTTAGACTCGAAACGTCAGTTAATTTCTCTCCTTACGGATGCTGCCAGACCTGCGGAGATTTTCCTGCATTTCCTCTTTTATTTACTGGTGGAGTAGTTTCCAAGGGCCGAATGGCCCACTCGTGTCCCTCAGTCCTGTGTTGTGATGTTCCATTCAGCCCTTCAGACCTGCCATACAAGGGCAGATCGAGGTCACTCCGATGGTTAGGTGTCGTATTGGAAAGGTATTCGGAAAATGCACGCTGAGTCAGGGAGAAAACCCACCCCAATCCCTATTTCCAGATGTGCGCCATGTTACAGACCCAGATACGCTGTGAATACAGCCCCTATACCCCATCGGGGTTAACTCATGCAAATCCTCTGCTCTCCCCGAATGCAACATTGCACAACACAACTTTCTAGAAAACAACCAGTTGCTTTCCAAAAGCATAACATGTGAATGAATAAATAGGAACAAGAGTAGGTCATTCGGCCCCTCAGGTTGGCCCAGTCATTTAATATGAACATGGCTGATGTACTCCAGGGCTCAACTCCACTTTCTTGCCGACTCCGTGTATCCCTCCATATCTGTCTTGGTCAGGGAATTTTGGACATTTACTACGTTTAGAGAGAAGACATCACTCTGTGTCTCAGATTGAAATCAATGTTCCATATTCGGTATCTATATCCTCAAGTTTGATACTTCACCCAGGAGTGGAAACAACTTGTCAATACCTACCTTCTCAAGCCCCTTCCGTGCCTTATATTTTACAGCGGTATCACTCCTCATTCACTTAAACCCCAATGAATAATCGCCTCACCATCTTAATAACTTAACCCTTTCATCCTAGGAAGCCGCCTAATGAACCAGCCTAATTACTTGCTGCATCAGCATGCTGACTTTATGTTTCATACACAGGAAGATTCCAATCTCTTTGTACTGCTCCTTTACTGTAAGTCCCCTCCATTAAATAATAGCCGGCCTTTTCATTCTCAGAGTCATCCACAACCTCAAATGTGTATTACACTCAGCTCCCGCTGTCATGCTATCAGTATAGACTGTAAATATTTGATTGCATTCGACTGATACTTGTGGCACTCCAGCAGATATATCTTGATCATGAAGATCCATTAATCCTGAATCTCCGATTTCTATGTTTTTACCAATCATCATCCCACATTACCACATTAGCCATCATCCTACGAACTTCAGTCTTGTGTAAGAACTTTTGTTCTGTCATACTTTGAGGAAAAGCTCTGGAAAGCCTGGTGTCTATCAGATCCCCTTTATCCAGTCCGCTTGTTACTTTGCCAGACATCTCCAGAAATATTTTGCATGATTTTACAGGGCAAAGTATTATTTCCCTTTCACAAAACCACACTGACTCTGCGTGAAGCTTTTCTAAATGTCCATGCTGGCCAGGTTTTGCAAATTAAGCTTGTCCCACCTGCTTTCATTTGGTCCATATGCCACTAGCTGTTTCTCATTCATATGTTTGTCCAAATGACTTTTACATGTTGCAGCTGGACATGCATCTATCACTCTTCCTCTGGCAGCTCATTCCATACCCACATCACCCACTGTGTAAAACTGTTGCTCCTTCGTTCCTTTTAAATATGCCCTCTTTCACCTTAAAACTATTCCTTCTATGTTTGTACTCCCTCATCCTGTCAAAAAGACCATGGCTATTCACCCTATCCATGCCTCTCATGATTTTATAAACTTCTATAATGTCGCCCCTCAACCTTCTACACTCCAACACTAACTTCAAGAAGAAGCATTTAAAGATAAGCACTGCAAATTTGACACTATATTAAACATGACAGTAAAACAATACTCAGCCCAAACTTCACATTGTTCTTTGTTTTTCTCCATATTACAATACTAAGACAGTAAGAAACGTTTACTAGTGCCAATAAGAAGTCAAACACCTGAATTCATTTGTCTAAAAGGGGTGATTATCGCGACAGTGAAAACGTATTTATGGCCAGATCTATATAATATCACATAGTCATCATTCTCCCTCCTGGCCGCCCTATGACCTTGTGTGATTGTGTCTTCTTCATCTTGCAGTCAGGAGAAAGAATCCCTTTCCCCCAGTCACGTCTTAATTTAAACTCGTTCTTTATCATCTTCTTTTTCACCACTGTTAAAAGCCTGTTTTTCTTTGCCACACCCTCTTTTCCCTGTCACCCATCCGCCACCTCTGGTAAGGGATTTAAAATGTGGGTGGCACGGTGGCACAGTGGTTAGCACTGCTGCCTCACAGCGCCTGAGACCCGGGTTCAATTCCCGACTCAAGCGACTGACTGTGTGGAGTTTGCACATTCTCCCCGTGTCTGCGTGGGTTTTCTCCGGGTGCTCCGGTTTCCTCCCACAGTCCAAAGATGTGCGGGTCAGATGAAGTGGCCATGCTAAATTGCCCGTAGTGTTCGGTAAGGGGTATATGTAGGGGTATGGGTGGGTTGCGCTTCGGCGGGTCGGTGTGGACTTGTTGGGCCGAAGGGCCTGTTTCCACACTGTAAGTAATCTAATCCCAGTTTCCAATTCTTTCCAGTTCTGAAGAAGTGTCCCACTGGGCTTAAAATGCTAACTCTGTTTCTCTGTCTCTGCAGATGCAGACAGACCTGCTGGGTTTCTCCAGAAATGAATAGGTACATAACAAATTTTCAATTAAACAAATAACTATGGACACTGCAAAGGAAAGTACAAAAATTGCTGGAGAAACTGAGAGCTTTGTAGAGGGTCACTGGACCTAAAAGGTTCACTCTGCATTCCCTCCAGAAGATTCTGCAACATCATTTGTAGTTTCTTCAGCAATGTCTGTTTTTGAACAATTTCCAAACAAGTATGTCAAAGATGCTCAAACATCCTGTCCAACCTAGAGCACCATACACTGGGGGCTGAACAACAATGCACGGTGACAAGTTCCTTGATTCTGAAACTGCATAAGACTGGCATCACTGACACTACGGACCTCTTAATCATGGTCATGGAGAAAAACAAAGGGAAACATTTTCATTTTCAACACAGAAGATGGCATTACGGATGAAATATTGTTGAGTGGATGAAACACCTCACCCTCATCATGATACTACAGAATCACAGATGCCAGTTTTCAATCAATTCGATTCGCTGCACGTGACATGAAGGCATAGCTGAACACAGTAGATACGGCACAGGCAATGGGCCCTGACACCATTCCTGCAATAAGACTGAAGACTTGTGCTGCACAACAAGCCGTGTCCCTGGGGAAGCTGTTTCATTCCAGCTTGAACTCCGACATCCCCCTGGCAATCTGGAAAATTACTCAAATATGTCCAATCCCCTAAAAGGGAAATAACTAAAATCTGGCCATTTACCGCCCTTCAGTCCCATCACGACAGTCAAATTGGTGGGAATGCTTTTTGACAGAGCTTTCAAGCAGCACAAAACTAACCAGGCTAGTGTGGTTGCCGATAGGTCCCCATGTGAAGATGGTGCTGCTGTAGAAATGTCATGGGATTACTAATCCAGACCAGACTAATGGTCTGGCAGCGGGTGGAAGTTAAAAGTAATTAATAAAATATCGAGACCTAAAATCTGGTGTCAGTAATAGTGATCTTGGATCCAATGCTGATTGTAAACTTTGATCTTCTTCACCAATATACTGGCAGGAAGTTAATCTCCCATGCTTTCCTAGTCTGGTCTAAAAGTGACTCCAGACCCACAGACATGTGATAAACTCTTCAACGGTGTCTGATTCAGCCAAGCAACACACTGAATTGTATCAAACTGCTCCAAGTTCTTAAAGGATATTACCGGACAGAACACCCGGCCCCAGCCTCAGTATCGGAAAAGGGAATGGGAAACACAGTCCTGGTGACCCTGCAGAGGTCTCCTTCCTAGCATCTGAGAGCTTGTCACAACATTTACAGAGCTTTCCCACAGACTGCACAGAAACATCAGGAAAGGAGGAGGTCACAAATTGAGCTTTCCCCATGCTAATTCATGGCCAAACGTCTCCTCTATGCAGTTTTCCCCATACAGTGTTCATTTCTCTGAATATTTTTAAACATCGTGAAATATAAAATAAGAACTTCTGTAATCCCTCCGGTCCATCAGTTTTGCTCCTCCATTCAATATACAGACAGTTGTCTGATAACACGTATTTATTAAATATGACATTGCCGTGGTCCCTTGTATGAGACACCCGAGCCCAGGGAATTATCATCCCTGCTTCCAATTTGTCTCGCCCTATCAGAGTTTTTATGTATTTCAATGAGATTTCCACTCATTTTCCTAAAGCCCATGTAATACAGGCCCAGTCACCCCAAGCTCTGTTCCCACAACAAGCCTGTCATCCCAGAGATCAGTCTGGTCATCCTTCACTGCACTCCTTCAATGTCAGTTTTGCCCTTTATTAGTTAATGAGACTAAAACTGCACACAGTACTGCACAATGTTCGAGATGGTGTCTCACCAAGGCCCTGTACAGCTGCAGTAAATGATCTTTATTCCTGTATTCAAATCTCCCTGCAATGAAGGTCAACACAATATTTATCTTCCTAACTGCTTACTGCTCCTGCAATATTGCTTTCCGTGACTGGTGTACAGGGAGATCAAGATTCTTTTCAATGTTACAGCTCGCCACTTGGTCCCCAGGGTCTATATACACTGGTCAACGTGCCAATGCCATTCCCAGTATTGACTTCCGTGTTCAGAACTCACTGCCCTACATGGACTCGGAGAGCTGCACAGAAATTAACAAAAAACAGCTTAATGTCCTTATCAAGCAACATTTTTCAACCAATCTCCTTTTAAATGATAGGCTGCCATTCTATTTTCTAATCAACGTACACAACATCACATCTCTCCCATTGCTCTCCATCTGCCAGGTATTTGCCCAGTCACTCCACTTGTCTTAATCATCTTGGAGATGTCTTTACATCCTCCTCACCCACTCACAAGCTGATATCGTTTCGTGTTCTCCGTGGACTTACGAATATTGCATTTGAGCCCTTCAACCAAAGATATGATGTGTACTGGAAATAGCTGGATCCCAAATCCCTCCTTGTTATATCATCTAACCCCTCTGTTCAGGAATCATGATTTTATTCCTACTCAGTGTTTTCTGTCAGCTCTCCCATTCTAAAGCCATGACCATGTATTAGCCGCAGTCCCACAGGATTCGAATTTGCACAATAGGCTTGGGGTTTAACAAAAATCTTTCTGTGATTCCAATCGTATGGCGTTGATACCTTCTCCATAATTTTGCGAAAAGCCACTTTCTCAAATATGATTCCTATTCCATAATTCTCTGTTTACTTTGTCTATACCCGTTACTTTCAATCAAATACTTTCTCTAAAACTGTTAGTTGCTAATTTCATTCTATTCCCTTTTTCTCACCAGACTAAAGTTCCCTAGTATTTCTAGGATGTTTTCTTTTTTGTTTTGCTTTCTTCTGTGAAGGCATAACTGAAGTATTTGCTCCATATTTCAGCTTTTTCCCTGTCCTCAGTTATCCAGCAACAGACTGTAAGAAAACTGTACCTTTTTCTCTTCATTTTGCCACTGATATGTTTTCAGAAGATATTAGAAGTTCACGCATATAAGCTTTGATAAGATATTCTTCAGAAACCCATCAATTCCTATCTTAAGCTACTCAGTGATTGACCTTCCACAACCATGCAATCACAGAAGCACAGTCTCTCTTCCATCAGAAATACAGCACGGTCTACATTAGCCCTAATTTCCGACACAAGGCCTGTAGCCGTGAATCTTACGACATTTCAAGTGCACAACTATGTATTTTCTAATGGTTGTGAGGTTACCATAACAACTCCCATCTCAAGAAGCGCGTTCCAGACCCTAAACACTGGGTGAAAAACAGTCCTCAGATCCGCACGAAATCTCAAACCCTTCACTTTAAAATTGTGGGCCTTTGACTAAAAGGAACAGCTGTTCTGTATCCACCCTGTCCATGCCCCTCATAACCTTATTCTTCGGAATCACGGCTGCCTCAGCCTTCTTTCATCCAAACTAAACAACCCGAGCTTATCCAGACTCTCTCCATGGCTGATATGCTCTATCCCATGGAACATCCTGTTGAGTTCCCCTCTGCACCCCCTCGATTGCAATCACATCCTTCCTGTAATGTGGTTCCCAGAACTACACACAGCATTCCATCTTGGCCAAAGCAAAGTTCCGCATAGCTCTGATATTCTATGCTTCAATGAATAAAGGCTATGCTAACAGTCCACTATGCTTTCTCAAATTGTGTATTAACTTATCCAGTCGCATTCAGGAATGTGTGGGGAAGCACCCTCTGACCTTCGTGGTGTGCTGCCTTTCATTGAGTACTCCCCTGTCTGGTTCCTTCTTCCAAAGTACACCACCTCATGTTTATCAGGGTTACATTCCAACTGCCATTGACCTGCCCATCTGACCATTCCAGCTATATCTTCCTGAAACATAAGACTTTCCTCCTCACTACCAACCACCCGGACAATCATTGTATCAAACACAAAGTTACTTATCACCGCCCCCCCCCACCCTTCGTCCATATTCACAGCTGCATCATGTATGAATGCCACAAGTAATAAGTTTAAAAATCACACAAAACTAAATTATAGTCTAACAGGTTTATTCAGAGGCAGGAGCATTCGAAGCGCAGTCTCTTCATCAGGTGGTTGTGCATTTTGATGAATGAGCATTGCTTCGAATGCTCGTGCCTCTGAATAAATCTTTCAGACTGTAAGCTGGTTTTATGTGATGTTTAGTCTTGTCCAACCAAGTCCAACACCAGCATCACAAATAATAAGGGGCACAACACTGATCCCCGGGTTACATCATTGGACACTGGCCTTCAGTCATACAAACGGCCTTCTACCACTACTCCTGTCTGCTACCACTAAAGTTGATTTGGATGCAACTTGGCAAGTAATGAATAAGTCCTAACTGTTCCGTTGGTATTCTGTTCCGTTTGACACACGTGTAGATTATCTGGGGATTCTCCCAAATCTGCCCTGCCAGCAGGTTTCCATGCACCTGTTTTAGCAAAGTCCCCTCCAAGTGAAGAATTTCCTCCCTATTACAGTCTTAACTGTCCTGTCCCAGATCATTACATTATTTGCCTTGAATGAGGATTAGAAAGCCAGGGAAGCGTTCTGTTAATTTCCAACTTTTCAATTCACTTGTTTTGTGAATGTTCTAAATTTCACTGTGACCCACCGCTCATTCTTTGAAGCGTTCGAGAATATAGGCCGAGTTTCCTCATCAGGCAATCTCGATATTTGAGAGATTAATCTGGAACATGCACATTGCACATCCTCGGTGGTCAGTACATTCTTTCTGAGATTAGGTCACCAAAACTGTGCACAATACTCCAGGTGCAGTTCGACCAACACGCTGTGAACATGTCTTTACATCAATGTTCTGACTCTCTTAAATGAAGGCGAACCAAGGTTTAACTTTCCACTTACATATATTCCTCCGAATACCCTTTGCAATCATTGCATTTACGAACTCATTATTTCAGTTCTTATAGAAACACTTCCGAAAATCCAACATATGCCACTTCTAGTGGTTTCCCATTATCTATGCTGTAAGAAACAACTTTTTGCAATTCCTAAGTTTATCAAGTATGATTTCTCGATCATAAATCATGCTGATTCTCTCCATTATTGCTGTTAATTTCTAAATATCAAAAATCTCATCCTGTGTAATAGATTTCAAAAGTTTCCCTACAGATGTCAAGTCAATTGGTCTGCAGTTCTCCACGCTATGTCTTTTTTTCCCTTTGTAGCTGGTTGGAATCCTTCCATGCATCAATAATGCTTGGATCACGTTTCCTGACTTCCATTTATCTACAATGGCTCCCGGTCTCTGCAGAATGTGCAGGAAAATAAAACACAGTCTTCGACAGTGCAATTAATACTTCTATTGTTGATTTAGTTCTGACATTTTAATATGAAGTACATCTGTTTCGTCAGACTCAGCAATGATCAATCCAGCTACATGTTCAAGTGTTATCTTGTTACTGATATGAACTGACTTTATGTCTTTAGCTCCAGAAGGCCGATAAGATCACTTGGTGCTACTGGGTGATTTTCTGGATATTCCTCCATGAAGACAGATGCAAAGTAACAACGATTTATCGGTCATGTCCCTCTCATCTCCCGATTACAAATTTCCACATTTGACATCGCTTTTATTTTTTTTTCCCTTTGAAATATATATCGTAGATTGATTCAGTCTTTGTGTTCCGGTTTGTTAGCATGCAGGTTCTCTTTTTGATTTCCTTATCAGTTTCATGGCCTTCGTTTTCTGGATCGTTAATTTCTGAGAATTGTCAGGTTTCCAAAATATCTGAAATTCTTCTGAAGTCATTTACTATGATTAATATATATTCTAATTTGTTATATTAGCCATCATTGAGTCACTTTCTCACTTTTTGGTGTTTGTACTTGAAATATATAGTCATATTTTTCAGACTTTGCAGTATTTCTAAAATCTCCTGGTCCTGAACAGATATATTCAGGAACATTGCAGAAGGATAGAGAAGAATGGTCGGAGTTATAGAGAGAGGTTGGACAAGCTAGGACTTTTTATTTTAGCGTGTCTGAGGCTGAGGGGTAACTGACAGAAGTGTATAAGATCATGACAGGCATGGACCGAGTGAATGTACTCAGTCTTTTTTTCCCAGGGTTGGGCAATCACAGATTAGAGGGCATCAGTTTATGGACAGAGGGGAATGAATAAAAGAGAACCTGAGGAACAACTGCTTTACCTACAGGCTGGTACACATATGGAATGAGCGGTCAGCGGAAGTGATTGAGGCGGGAACATTAACAAATTTTAAAAGGCATTTGGACAAAACACAGATAGGGAAGGATTAGAAGGATATGGAGCAATGGTGGGGAAATGGGATTAGCGCAGATGGGCATTTTGGCCAGAATAGACTAGTTTGAGCCGAAGAGCCTGTCTCCGTGTTGTAGAACTCTATGACTCTAACAATCATTTCTTGTCTCCCACTGAATGCTATGTTGTACTTTCCCAATTCACTGAAGCTGACTTGACCCTCTAGCCTCCAATCTTCCGTCATGTTTAACTAGAATGTTCCATCATTCTATTTTGTATACAGATACTGCGTAAAGTGCACCTTATTAATGTCACAATTCCTTAAACTCTGCTTCAGAGTTATTAATGAGCGCGCCTGGCCACGCAATACCAAATCCAAAATAATCTGCTCTCTAGTTTGCTTCACAACATACTCTTCAACCCTCCTCATATACACTTACAGAATTTGTTTTTCACAACATGAGCAGTCACTTAGTTAATGCAGTTTAGATGCAACTTGAGACCACCCAATGAGACTGCAGTATCCACAATAATTGCATATCTAATTTCCAGAGCATTTAATGCTCAGCTTTTCGCAACTGCTTTGGTTTAGATATATAACACACCAATATTTGCTTCTGCTTGCTATTTATAAGTTCCACCTGAACTGATTCTGTGGAATCTGAGGAACAGGATCTGTGGCGTTATTAGTGATAGACTTGAACAAGACATTTGGGGAGGCTCACCTCGACGCTGAGATGATTTGAAGAAACGTCCATCAATTCACGACAACCAACAATATCTCCCCCCACTCTGTCTGGATAAATGTCACCGCATTCTCTCTGCTCCCTCATACTCACTATCCATCTGTTATAGCATCGAGCCATGAACAAGGTTCACGCTGTATCTCCAAATCAGGCTCAGGCACGCCAAATCTCACTGTTGAATTCAGCAACTTTCTTCCACTCTTTCACCTACGCAATAGCCCCACACTAAGAATATTATATTGGTTCAAACTGTCGATTGACTCCTTCCAGACACCACACAATTCCCCCCACCTACACCGGCATTAAGAGCAGGGTCACCAACGCCTACTCTTCCTCCGTCCTTTTCCCTCAGTGCTGGAGAAACAGCCTGGAATGGGACAGAAAGGTCCAAGCCGGGTGGTGGATTACCCAATATCCGTTCCCTCACCTCCTTACGCCGCCATGGTGCAAGCCGGAGAGGACCAGGATGCCTCGAGTGGAGATTCTGGAACATTCATGTCCCACCGACTGAGATAGGAACAATTGCCAGTGAAGGGCAATTCTCACTTTAAACACACTGGCTGTTCCAACGACAGTCATTTCATTTCCAAAAAATCCCCACAGATACCTCACTGCACAGAGGCGCAGACACAGAAATACATAGAAGTAAACACCCCAATATACGAACACACAAAATACTTGTAAGGCGATAGGCATACACACATGTAGAAACACAGAGAGACATATACTGTCACATACAAATCGACACAAACATAGATAAGAATCACACAGGCTGATACACAGACAGACAGATGTAGACACACAAACCCACAGATAACAAGCTCATGGATGCAGACGCAAACACACACGTATATACACATAAACACACGCATACACACACAGACACATACACACTCACAGAGGCACCAACACATGTACACGCATACAGACACATACAGACAGACACGCACACACGTACAGAGACACAGATGCACAGACACTAGTGTCATTAAGACGCAAAACGATATGGTTTGGATTTGTAAGGGGATCAAGGATTCCAGGGAGAAGACAGAAGAATGAAGTTGACGTGCATAAAAGAAGCTATTGAACAGAACTTCAGACTCGATGGAGCGAATGGCCTCATTCTGCTCCTTGCTTTAATGTTCGTGTGGTGATATGCTATTAGGTATGCTCTTCATGAGACAGCAGCAGAGGCTGGGTTTGATACAAATTTGATTGAAATGGGTTCATGGGAATGTGCGATCTGTGTGAAGTCTGGAATGCTTTACGTTTATTCCTAATTATTCTGTCCTTATGTCTGAAAAGAGGTGGTGATTTGATGTTAGCTTAATGCAGTTTAAAATAACGGGTCCCACAATGAAAAAGGACGTCCCTTTCCCTTTAGTGTTGTGCTACCTTTGGTGTCCTCATCCTCGGGGAGCAGTGAAGACTCATTATTAAAGATATTCAAGGCTGATCACGACTGATTTAGATAAACAGGAGAGGCAATGTTTGTTGGGAACAGACAGGAGGCGGATGGTCAGACACACTCGGATCAGCCATGAGCACTCTGAATGGTGCACCTGAATGGCCAACAGCTGCCCCTACCCGAATGTGTTGTTCCCTCAATCCATCCCACCAGGCTGATATAGAGATATACTACTCCGCCACCCCATGTTTTACTCTCTCATTGCACTCCACAAGGATGTTACAGAGATATGCTGCTGCCACTAACTCATGTATTGCTCCCACAATCCAGGCCACGAGGCTGATATAGAGATATACTACTCCCCCACCCCATGGTTTGCTCTCTCTATCCACCACTGGAGGCTGTTACAGAGATATACTTCTGCATCTAATACATGTGTTGTAGCCTTAGTGCATCCCACATGGCTGTTACAGAGATATGCTGTCGCCCCTGCCCATGTATTGCTCCCTCAATATCCCTCAAGGCTGATGCAGAGATATACTGCTCCCCCACCCTATGTTTTACTCTCTCAATTAACGCCTCGATGCTGTTACAGAGATATACTGCTGCCCCTACCCTGTGTGTTGTTCCCTCAATCCAACCCTCGATGCTGTTACAGGGTAGGGGACCACTCCATTCTGTCAAACAGGATCGTTACAATGAGACAGGAGGAGACTATTCTGCCCCTCGAATATGGAATGAAGTAATTCAGCTCTTTGAGTACATTACACAGCCAGGAGAAGGCCATTCAACCTACCTGAACTAGTACACAGGTAATAGAGAATAGAAATAAATGTTTATTTTCACGTTGCAAAGCTGTAACTGGTTAGTGAGCAAACCTGCAGCAGTAAGAACATTAGATGAGTTGTCTATTTTGACACGACGGATAAAACAGTGATAAACAATTTAAATATAGAGAGATTGCAGAACTCTGTGACACAGGCCGTTTCCATGTTCCTGGGACATGAATCACTTGAAGTCAATCTTCAGAAGCAGCAAGTGATTAGGAAGGTAAGTGGAATAGTGCTGTTCTTAACAAAGGGTATCAGGTTTAATTGCAGGAATGTTTTACTGTATCTGTCCAGGGCATTTCTGAACTTACCTGGAAAATATTATGAACCATCCATGACTTTACAAAAAGTGCATCAGCTTGACGCATAACTTCTCTTGTCAGGGAGACGAAAGCTAGAGCATAAATTTTAAGAAAGAGATGAATTGATATTAACATATGCACTATGAAGACACCTACAAATATTTGGAAATTACACAAACACATGAAAATATGTCAATAATTTATAAAGTGGGAATGTTTGTTTGCGATTGAAAGCCGCTGTGTACAACAAGAGCAACGACATACCTGCAATATAGTCCATAATCCAGAGAACATTTCCAGAGAATGTTATGGAGATCACATATGATCCAGTTTGGTGTTCAAATGACATTATTGTATGTTCCAACACAGAGGGAGAAAACTGTTCCCTGCCTGAGGAGCAGCAGGTGATTGATCCCTCTCTCTTACTTTGTTCCGCCCGACAGCAAAATGTGAGACCATAAAATCCCTGAGTTATCTTTACCAGTTGTGAAGGATTGCTGGTGAGGATTCATTGGAATCTATCCACTGCCTGGAACAAAGGTAATTCAGCCAAATCCAACTGTTCGACAAAGTAAACCCATTACGAGCTGCTTGAGTGAGCAGAATAACTTCAACGGCAGAAACGCTTGGGGCACTCTGTCATGTTACCATGTGTTATGAGTTCAAATTTCTCTGTCTCACATTTTTCTAGAAAATTACCTACTCTGAGACTTACGTCATTGGCCACATCACTAAACTAGTTGCATTAAAAAATTGGTGTAACCAGTGGAAGAGTGGAACTAGAAAAGGAAACAGTGATCCTCCAACATTGGTTGGAACACAAATGAAAAATTCTCAAGGGCTGTTCAAGTGGAAATTCCCTTCCCCAGAAGTTGGTGGTGCCTAGAAGTTTGCATTTATTCAAAAATTGTGTTGCATTCAAACATTTGACAGACACGTGAAAGTAGGAAAATGGTATACCGACAGACAAAATGCTGCTGAGACAACATCACATCACCCATGGACTTTGTGAGTGGTGGAGCAGTGACACTCCTGCTGCTCAGTGCTGTGTTCCTATGTTCCATTCAGCTCCTCACAGCTCCTGAAAGTAGGAGATGGAGGCCATCTGTTCCAAACACTGGTCCACAGTAACACAGGATATCATTCAATTCCTGAAGACTGTCACACACGGTTTGGTGTGGGTTGGAAAATGTTATTTGGAAAACCAGTCTGGTTTCAAAAGACACCTCTGGTCTCTTTAGAGAGTGTCTCCTCGCTGTAACTGTGCTTCATTTGTTGGACATGTTGGAGACCCAGATTCACTGTGAATACAACTGACATACCTCACCAAGAGATGACTCACAAAATACTTTACTCTCTCTGACTGCAACATTCAATATCAGAACGTTCAGGAAAATTACAATCATTAACTTTGTAATTGCAGAATATGAGAACATAAGGAGTAAGATTTGGTAACTCAGACGATCAAACCAATGTATACCACCATGGCTGATCATCCGATGTTCAGAACAATGCGACACACCTCCTGAACCAGTCGGTGCCCATGTGCAGTAAGCCCCGGACAACATTCAGGCTTGTGCTGTTAAAGTGTAACATTCATGTAACAGCAAGACCAGACATTCTACATTTCCATCGTTAAATAAAGAGTTCATTTAGCACCTCAAACACGTTAGAAACGGATATGTGGAAACCATTCAGCCCATCAAAACTACTGAACAATGACAGGAAGAAGAGGGGTCTGGTTGCTACATCAAGCTGTTCAACATGAACAGGCAGGGCCAAGTCAGACCCATGAACCTGTTCCAATGGACCTGGAGGAGGCCATTCAGCACCTCGAGACATTTATAGAGGAACAGGAGGGTGTCATTGATGCTCCTGATAAATCAATATTCCTTGTGGCTCCATTACCAATGGGACACATGACACTTTAACGTGGTTTGCTGCAGTGAGGAAGGAAGCCAGATGTTTAGTCAAGTCTCAGAGAGGCATCTCCCATCTCTGAGAAGACAGACCCATGTTCTCCATGGACGTCAAAAGCTGGTGGTGATAGTTATCTGTTTCAGAATGAACGTATTGTGGCTGTTGTTGGGATTGTGGATAACACGACGTTCAGTGCAGGATCACACACTAAAAGCACTATAATAATGTGGAGAGAGTTTATTCAAAGACGGACTCTCTGTCTCTCTCAAAAAACATGTGGATTGGGGGTGAGATGAAGGGAACGTCCTCAGAGGCATTAGCCTATTGAGAATCATGCAACCCGAGTTTAAAAAAGCCATAGATTTCAATACCGTAACAGTGTCTGTTTAGAACATTATGAATGACTGTCTATCCCCCTTAATGTTCAATGCAATCATCTCTTAATCACTCACTGAGCTGCACTCACTGCTCATGGTGCCATCGTCCCAGGGATTAGTCTGAGAGAAAGTCTATCCACAGTACCCCAAATACTGCCTCAACAACACTCTCAGGGATGATCGCAATAATCCTTTTCTCTCACTCAGACATCGTCGTTTCTTTCCTGTGCCGCAAAAAAAGCCATTCCTTATCTATGCACTCGGACTGACATTGTATTTATAACTCCCTTACATCTGTACGTTAGCATCAATAAAGCCAAAACCAGAGATGCGTATGGAGATGTGCATCACTCTCCGGGAAAATTTCAATGAGATTGAATTCACCTAAAATGGGGGATGATCACCTAACTGAATAGAAATGAGCTGTAGGAATATGGGAAACAGACAGAGTCAGGGAGCAATCCTTATTTCTGTTCTTCTCTCGCAAGAGGTATGCAGGCGTGGTCAGGCTTGAACTGAGTGTTTGGTTCAGCTGTTCCACAGGATAGTAAAGAGTAAAGCACATTCCTGTTCGGGTTGTAGTCCTGCTTAATTTAAAAACAGCAACAGAGAAAATATTGATCCACTGCAGTAATCTGTGATAATTCTAGAGTCCAATACTATTTAAAGTAAAAATTAACAACTATATTTCTGTAATTATAACAGGGAATAATAGATGAACGACTGTTTCCAACTTTATCCTCGAACTTATCTTTTAACCCCGCCCCACCCCACCCCACCTCCCCCCACCACTATACGAGTCCGATTAGACTCCTAATTAAGATTTACAACACAAAACTTCTTATCACAAAATCAAGCAGCTTTCGGTTCTTCTCCATATTCCTGTCTTTTTTTTTCTTTGGGATTCTGCATTACCAGTTACTAATCAGTAAAGATACCGAGAGGAGAGCTATTTTTCAGGGAGTCTTTGCATGCTGGTGACTTGGCAGTCCTCCTCTCAATTGTTCAATTTCCCACCGTCTTGTACCACCCCCGCCCCGCCCAAACCATTGGATTGTGTTATTGGCTTTTAAGATCGCCAATATACTAACTTCAATCTTGATTGGAGGTGGGTATTTTGGGATATAATTTAAACTGTTTGGCTGAATTTGTTTTTGTCTTGAGACAGTGAGCTAATCGAGTTGTTCGACCAAATACTACATTAAATCTATTTTTTTCAGAACACTTGGTGCTGACAGGTATTATTGCTGGTTTTTAATTCTCTTAAAGGTGCAGTACACCCACATGTTCATCACAGACGTCATGCTGAAACCTGACTAGGGAAGCATGACACATTGACTTCCCCAAAAGGACTTGGGGCAAGCAGATGGGCTTTTATAACAAATGAAAATTGTTGCTTTTAAATTCTACCGATTCCACTGAGATATTAACAGACTATTATTCTGTGGCTCTACAGTATGATTCAATGGCTTGAACACCATAAACTGTCGTCCCATTTGTGCAAAGAAAATGTTAAACATCCTCAAGAGCAATTATTTAATGACGGACATGTGGTTAGAAGAAACTTGAAACAGTTGCATCCGGATTAAACAAAGGCACAAATCATGGTTTATTCAGAAGTTACATTGAGACTGAGAACGAGACAGGGATATCATGACGGTGGTATTGGACAGGATTGGTGAGTGGGGAGGACATGGAGATGTAAACCTGTGAAGGACAAAATGGATTATGGAGTTTGAGAATATTTGGTTCCTTCTTGCATATCAGTGAGTAATTTATAAATAGTATTTTGATACGTACGATTTATAAGGAAATGAGTTTTTGTTTGGAACTGAAGACATTGTCTTGCACTTTCCAAAATTTATATATCATGAGCAGAAATTCAGTTCAGAACATCAACACGTTTCTCCGTTTAGAAATGGAAACATACAGTCTGTAACTACTGATCCATGATTATAATGTCTGTAAAATACGGAGAGAACTTTTCTTGTTCATAATCTGACAGGAAAAGATGCCTACGTCAGCATGAGTGATTAACAAACAAGTGGCATGGATATGTTAACAGACAATATGACATGACACACAAGTCAGATGGTTATTCGAGGATAAGAGAGGACAGGTGAGGGTCATGCTGTTAATCTTATCGATGTCAATCAACTGTGATTAAGTACCATTCACTGGATTTCAATTGCAGTGTGATTATGCTATTGGGGACATGGCTGCTGAGACTGTAGGGAGTGAACATGATATTTCCCAATCATCAGTATGAAATGTTACTCTTTATAAATTATTTGAAGCTCAATTTCCAGGATACAACACCAATGAGGAATGAGGAGAGCCAATATTAACCATACAACCAGAAGACATTGGAGCAGAAATTTGGCCTTTAGGCCCATTGAGCCTGCTCCGTCATTCAATGATGACTGTTAAGCTTCTCAACCCCATTCTCCTGCATTCTACGTGTAACCCTTGATCCCCTTTACTGTCAAGAACCTATCTGTCACACTCTCAAATGTACTCAATGATCTGGACTCGAAAGCCCTCTGTGGCAGCGAATTCCATAGATTCACCGCTGTCTGCCTGAAGTGGTTTCTCCTTATCTCTGTTCGAAAAGGTGGTTTCTCTTTACTCTGTCCCCTCTGGTACTAGTCTCTCCTACCATTAGATATATCTTCCCAAAATCTACTCTATCCGAGGTTATTTAGTATTCTGTCAGTTTCAATTCGACCTCCTAACATCCTTCTGAACTGTATCAAATACAGACTCAGAGCCCTTTAGTGTTATTTATATGTTATGCTTTTCATTTCTGGCTCTATTCTCATGAATCTCGTCTGAAAACACTCCAGGACGAGTGCATCTTTCCTGAGATATGGGACCCAAAACTGCGCACAATAATTCAAATGTGATATTACCAAATCCTTGTAGTGCCTTAGAAGTACATCCCTGCTTTTATATTTAAGCCTTCTTGAAATAAATGTCATCATTGTATTTGCCTTCCTAACTACTGACAAGCTGCAAGGTTACCTTTCAAGACACCTGGACTAGAACTCTCTAGTCTTTTTGCACTTCAGTTTGCTGAATTTGCTCGTTATTTCGAAAATAGTCCATGCCTCTATTCATCCTTGCAAAATGCTTTCCCACACTTTCCCACATTGTACTCGATCGGCCAATTCTTTGCTTCCTCTCCAAACCTGTGAGAATCTTCATCAGGTGAAAGTGAGGACCGCAGATGCAGGAGATCAGAGTCAAACAGTGTGGTCGTAGAAAAGCACAGCCAGTCAGGCAGCATCCGAGGGGCAGGAGATTCGACGTTTCAGGCATGAAGCCTTCATCAGGAATGTGGGGTGGGCGGAAGGGCAGAGAGATAAATGGGAGGAGCTGGGGCTGGGAGGAAGGTACCTTGAAAGGTGACATCTTAATGAAGGTGGTTGGTGATAGTGAGAGGTCAGAATGGAAGGTGGAGTGGATAGATGGGAAGGAAGATGGGCAGGTAGGTATGTTCAAGCCGACGGTTCTGAGTTAAATGGTTTGATCTGGGATAAGGTGGAGAGAGGGGAGATGAGGGAACTGATGAAAGTGTCCTTGATACGTGTGTTTGGAGCGTCCCAAGGCAGAAGATGATACGTTCTCCCTACAGACATCAGGTGGCTCGAATTTGGCAGTGGAGGAGGCCAAAAACTTGCAAGGCCTTGGCGGAGTGGGAGGGGGAGATGAAGTATTCAGCCACAGGGCAGTGGGGTTGTTGGGTTTGTGTGTCCGAGTGTGTCCCCTGAACCGTTCTGCAGGTTGAGTCCTGTCTTGGCAATGTAGAGGCGACCAGGAGCAATGGGCAGACTAGATGAGGTGTTTGAATGCATATTTCTCTGCCTGGTGTAGAAGGATCCTTTGGGGCCGTGGGTGGAGGTGAGGAGTGAGGTGTTGGCACAGGTTTCGTACCTCTTGCAGTGGCAAGGGAAAGTGCCAGGCGTGGAAGGTGGCTTGGTGGGGGCGTGTACACCTAAGGAGGGAGTTGTGGGGGAATTGTCTCAGCAGTACGATGATAGAGTTGGGGAGAGAAGTATATCTCTGGTGTTGAGGTCTGACTGTTGTTGGCAGAAATGGCAGAGGATGATGCGTTGTATCCTGAGGTTGGTGGGATGGAAGGTGAGCACCAGGGAGGTTCTAACTTGTTGCAGTTGGAAGGGTGGAATTCAAGGGCGGAGGTGTGGGAAGCTGAAGAGATGCGCTAGAGCACCCTCCCGCAGCCGACCCACCTCTTCAATGCTACTTGTCCCTCTATCTATCTTTGCACTGTTTGAAAGCTTAGCCAGAATGCGCTCAGTTCCTTCATATAGATAATGAATGCGCAAAGTGAAAAGTTGTGGTCTTAACACTGAGTTGTGGAACACCATTTGTGCCTGGCTGCCATCCGGTGAAGAACACTTTTATCTCCACTCTCTGCTTTCTGTCAGACAGCCAAACTTCTATCCATGCTAGCACCTGGCCTCTGACACCATGGGCCCATACTTTCCTGAATAGCCTCATGCATGGCACTTTGTCAAAGGACTCTCGAGGTGCAAATGGAAAACATTTATTGGTTCTCCTTGATCTAATCTGCTCATTACTCACTCAAAGTTTTCTAGCTGGTTTGTCAGGCATGGCTCCCCTTGATGAAACCATGCTGACTCTGTCCTATTTTACAAAAGACCTCCAAGTATTCAGAAATCGCATTCTCCACGATAGATTCCATGATGTTACCTCCAACCAAGGTTAGGCTACTCAGTCTGCACTTTTCCATTTTCTGCCTAACTCCCTTATTAAACGGGGTGTCATGCTAGCAATTATACAACAACTTGGCACTTCCCTGATTTTAGTCATTCCTGAAAGATTACCTTCCACTTGCACCAACTCTTCACCTATATCGCTTTCAAGGCTGGGGTGTAGTCCATTTGGTCCAGGTGAGCTATCCACATTCAGGCCATTCCATTTTCTAACATGTTCTTCTTGGTGATGACCACCACATTCAGGAATATCCTGTCACTCTCTTCAATTCTTGGAAAATTACTCGTGCCTTCCACCGTGAAGACTGATGCAAAGTTCCTCAGCCATTTCTTTGTTTCCCACCACTGTCTCTCCAGAGTCTGGTTGAAGATTTGTAGCTCGGGTGTCCGTTGTTGTGGTTCTGTTCGCCGAGCTGGAAGTTTTTGCTGCAAAATTTTCGTTCCCTGGCTAGGGAACATCATCAGTGCTATTGGAGCCTCTTGTGAAGCGCTGCTTTGATGTTTCTTCCGGTATTTATAGTGGTTTGTTCTTGCCGCTTCTGGGTGTCAGTTTCAGCTAAATCTGACACCCGGAAGCGGCAAGAACAAACCACTATAAATACCGGAAGAAACATCAAAGCAGCGCTTCACAGGAGGCTCCAATAGCACTGATGATGTTCCCTAGCCAGGGAAGGAAACGTTTGCATCAAAAACTTCCAGCTCGGCGAACAGAACCACAACAATTGTCTCTCCAGCATATTTTTCCGGTGATCCATATTCACTTTTACCTCTCTTTTGCACTTTATACATCTAAAGAATCTCTTAAAGTTTCCTTTATATTGCTGGTTTGCTTACCTCCATATTTAATCTTCTCCCTCCTTATTTAGTTGTTATTGCCTATTTTTGGCCGCAATTCTCCAGTTTCCCCATGCCCTTCACTCTGCGTTGCGCTTATATGAACTCCCCGACTTCCCTTGTCAGCTCTGGTTGCCTCATCCTCCCTGTACCATGCCTTTGTTGCTCAGTATGAATCTCTGCACTGTCTCCTGAATTAATCTTGGAATTGCCTGCCATTGTTGTTCCCTGTTTTTCCTGCTAGACCACTGTCCCGGTCAATTCTAACCTGCTTCTCCCTTATGCCTCTCCAGTTGCCGTTATTCAGCTGAAATACTGTTAACTCTGTTTCTATCTTCTCTCTCAAATTGCAGAATAAATTCAACCATGTTCTGATCACTGCTTCTGAAGTTTTCCTTTTCCTTATGCTCCCATGTCTAGCCTGGGTCATTAAATCCAGAGTCATCTGTTCCCAAGTGGGCTCCACCACGTGGTGATCCAAAAAGCCATCCTGTAGACATTCTTCAAATTCCTTTTATTGCGATCCACTACCAATCTGGTTTCCCATGCCACTTGCATATTGAAATCCCCCATGATCACTGTAACTTTCCCTTTCCTATAGATCTTTTCTATCTCCTGTTGTATCTTGTCCCCCAGCTCCTGACGAATCTTTGGAGGCCTGTGAAAGTGTCCAACTGTGGTTGTCTTAACTTTGTGGTTCCTCAATTCTACCCACGCAAATTCTACACCATCTGACCTTACGTTTTTTCTTACTATTGATTTAATTTCATTTCTTATTAATAATGTAAACCCACTCCGTCCGCCAACTGTCTTTTCGACAGGATATATGTCTTAGAATATCCTGATCCCCTTGCAGCCACTTTTTTGTGATGCACATCACGTCATACTGAACAATTCAATCTGTGCCATAAGCTTATTTATTCTATTACTTATACTGCATGCATTCAGATATAACCCATTCAATCTTGTATTAACGGTCCCTCTTCTCATTGTCATTTGTTTGTCCAGTGTGCTTGAAGTCTGATTGCTTACACTTTCCATACGCTCTGTCCTATGTGCATCTGTGCTGGAGATTTTAATAACCTCTCCTGAGTTCTGTACTCTTACCTCCTCTTTTCTAATTAAACCCTATCACGGACCCCACACCCTGTCAACACACAATCCTAATCAGTTTAAAGCTCTGTCTACAGACTTGGGATTCACTCGGACTCTGGTCCCAACACGAAATACAGGGACGGGACAAAAAACAAGCTTTTCTGTGCATACCAAAACATGAAAACTCCAAAGAGACAAATCTGTTAAAATACACTTACGATGCGGAGCTATATGAATTGAAATGTAAATTACAAAACCACGGACGTGGTGTTCAAGCTTTATCAGTCATTATTTGACCCCCAGCTGAGATGCTGATTTCCCCCTGTCAGTGATCCCCCTCACTGAGATTCTCTCGCTCTGTCTCTCACAGAGTGTCTACAGAGACTACAAGCTCCTGTTGGCCCAGAATATTTAAATTAATTCACCTTCTCTCTGCAACTAATCTATTGTTCTTTTGGATCCTGTTCAGTGGTCAGCACCCCGGCTCTGTGATATTATTGGTGATAAAGGGTCTGGGATGACAGCATAGTGCTCATAGGGTACGGCACCATACAAAGGGCTTGCAGTCTGTGGAAGTTTCTAAATAAAGTTTCTGTGTATTTGTCCTCATGCTGTCTTCTGATCTAACTTCATATTCGTCTGACACCCCTTGCTCTCACTTTGTCGCTCCATTTTCTCTCCATTCCTTTTCTCTCTCTCTCTTCACTTCCTTTTTCTCTGTTAATTTTTCTCTCTCTCACGCACACACACAGACACACGCATTCTGTTCTCTCTGTTGTCAAATTGTGCTGTTGGAGAGCTCTTCGGTGTACAGTGGGCGAAATAGACTCATTCAGTGCTCTATTAAATCTGAACCTCTCTGACCCACAATAAAAAGAGTGTCTGGAGAGACAAGCTGGTCCTGCGAAGGACACAGTGCAGAATCATCCTTTATATCTTGCTGTTGTCTGATATGCAGCGGCCCTGAAATTTCTGGTAAAAAATAGACTGAAATTCGAGCAGTTGGAAGGACGTTCGCGAGATGATTTTGCTGTCAGGATTTAACAACAGTTCCCACATACAGAATTGGATTTGCCTGATAGCAGCTCCTCCCAATTGACGCGTCCCAGCTCTGCCTGATACTGACGTAATTTGCCTTCCACCATTCAGTAGCTTCCCACAAGGTACTGTGTTCATAGCAATCTTTCATCTGAAGGAGCTGTGATCACTCTTTCTAAAAATTATGATACATTGAGATGTCAGTCAGCTAGCCAGGCTCATTAGCCAATACGAGATCCAGTAAGGCTCTTCCTGTCGTTGGACTATCCACATACTGTTGCAGTTAACAAATTCTGCCCCGTCTAAGCCTCTTGTTTCAAGGGACTTCCAGTCATTATTGGGGATATTAAAGTCACTCACTATGACCACTCTGTTTTTAATACACCTTTCCTTAATCGACGTACATATCTGTTCCTCAATCCCTCCGTGGCTGTTGGAGGGATTATAGTAATGCAGTGCTTGCATCCATCTTATTTTTGAGTTTTACCCATATTGCTGCAGTGGATGATCCCTCCTGCATGTCCTCTTCAAGTACAGATGTAGCATTCTCCCTGAGCAGTAAAACACCTCGTCCACCTCTTTCATCTTCTTCTCTACCTCGCCTAAACCAATGAAACCCTGGGAAGGTTGAATAGCCAGTCCTTTCCCTCTCTGAACCAAGTCTCGTTAAAGCCGCAACATCATAGTCCCATGTACGGATTCAGGCTCTCAGTTCATCGGTCTTACCCATTTTAATTCTTGCATTGAAATAAACACACTTCAGCCAAACTCCATCAGATCCTGACCTGATATTTGGTTTGAGTTTCCCTGTTGCAAATTTTCCTCGTCTATTATCTGGTAACAGGAGATTACAAAGGACTGTCAGTATAGCAGAAAATAGGGCAAACAGACAATTTCAGTTTCCTCCCTTGCCCTTCAATGTGTACATTGCATGACACTCTGGCCAATTCCAATAAACTGCTGGATAACCATTTTGCTTCAAACAACCGTCTTCAGCCTCTCACTGCACATTCTTCAACTCGCTCTGGAGCCATTGGATTGATAGTTTTCTGATCCCTCTCGCAACAAAATATCTGTAATATTCAAATTTTAGCTATATATGCTCATTCAAACTCCAAGCTCCAAGCTCATCTGTCTTGCCTGTCATACTGCTCACATTAAAATCAGCTTAATGCCAGTCCCATTGTGTTCACCCCCCTCTGCCAGTTTGTTGTTGGTCTTAGCTGTACTGGGATTAGTCTCCAACTGCTCTTCAGTCACTGTGCTTGTGGATGTACTGCGCTGGATCCACCCCCGCTTCCCCCACCGCCACACTAGTTTAATCCCTTCTGAGTGACAATAGCAAACCTGCCTGCCAGGAGATTGCTGACAGTTCGCGTCCATCCCGTCCTTCTTGTGAATTTCACACTGACCCAGGAATCCCAATGACCCACATATCGGAGATTGCTGCCAGCTCAGACGCATCCCGCCCTTCTTGTGTATATCCTACCGAAATGGACACCCCATTGATCCACATATTGGAAGTGCTGCCTACCCTCCCAGCTCTTTGGCCATGTTTTTAATTGTACTACCTTCCGATTCCTAACCTCACTGTCACGTGGCATAATCCAATCTCGCCAACATTCAAATAAGCTTTCAGCACAACTCCAACAAAACCTTTACTTTAAAATGGATAGACTTGACAATAAAAACTTAAGTGTGATCTCATTAACCAGGAAAGTGGAGCCCAACGAATCAGTAGCAATGATCATAGGATCTCATAAATATCACCTTCACCAAACCTGTGTGACAAGGTATATATACGGGGCATCTATTTGTAGGTGGACGAAGATAAACAGAAGTTAATGCAAAAGGCAAGAAAATGTCAGAACAGATGGGTGCCTTTCAGCCCATTTACTTTGCTTTGCTGTTCGATTGGATTTTAGCTAGTCTGTTCTTTTTAATGGCTGGGTCTTTACCCCACATCCCTAGCAGGTCAGAAAGTGCCCAGTGTCTTTGTGTGCACCCTGCGTAGGGAGCATCCAGTGCCAGGCGACGGGGTGTGCGGAATCCCGGGCTGGCTCAAAGAAAGGCTGCATGCAGTGACGGGTGGACTCAGGGATTGGGAGAGACAGAGTAGGTAATCAGGGACATGCACTCACATAAGTAGCTGGGCAAGATTCCCAAGCTCTCGGGAAGCCTGATGACGAGAGCCACTTTTACAATAAACCCGTCATATTTTATCATCAAACACAAACAAATATACTGTAGATAGCAGAAACCTGAAACAAACACAGAAACATGTTGTCGAGAGAGAAAAGCGGTAATTCGCCCAATGCAGACACGGGGAGATGGTAAAATATCCAGAAATACACGGTCCAGAGGGTGCAAATGAACCGAGTCCCTGGCACTATGAGGCAGCAGTGTTGTGTCACCGCGCTATCCAATGATGGACAATAGGATTAGTACAGTTACATTAGTAAATTTTCGACAGTCCGTTAACTGGAATGCTCTCACTCGCTTGTCTAAGATTGGTAAGCCTTTAAACAGCAGCAGAGCACAATATAAGAAGCAATAAAGTGGTGAACATGAAACACGTAAGCTTGCTCGCTTTAGATTAGATTACTTACAGTGTGGAAACAGGCCCTTCGGCCCAACAAGTCCACACCGACCCGCCACCCACCCATACCCCTAACCGAACACTACGGGCAATTTAGCGCGGCCAATTCACCTGACCTGCACATCTTTGGACTGTGGAAGGAAACCGGAGTACCCGAAGGAAACCGACGCAGACACGGGGAGAACGTGCAAACTCCACACAGTCAGTCGTCTGAGTCGGGAATTGAACCCGGGTCTCTGGCGCTATGATGCAGCAGTGCTAACCATTGTGCCACCGTGTCGCCCGAAAAGGATCTTAGAAAAGGAGATTGCAGGAGTTTTGTTAAGATATATAAAAGGGGAGAGTGAATATTGGACAACCAGAAATTGAGGCTGGCTGCAGAGAAATGGAGAACAAAGAATTGGAGAATTTTCTGAATGGGTACTTTTCAACAATCCTCACAATGGTAGATACTAGGAACATTCCAGAACTTCAAGCAAGTCAAGGGTGAGGGATGTGTGCAGTGATCGGCGCTGACGAGAATGTACTGGGAAAGCTGCAATGTTTGAAAATGGATAAATCACACAGACCGGAAGGATAACAACCAAAGTTCTGAAGGAATTAGCGGAGGGGATTGTGAAACCATTGGTCGCGACTTTTCAGAAATAACTATCATCAGACAGAGTCCCAGAGAAGTGGAAAATGGACAATTTAAAATCTCTGTGTAAGAAGGAAGAAAGGCAAAATACAGGAAATTATAAGGCTGTTTAGCCCAGCATCGGCCGTTTTTAGGAATTTAGAATGCATTGCTAGCAAGAGATTGCAGAGTACTTGGAGATGCATGGTAAAATAGGGCTGAGTCAGCATGGCTTCATCAAGGAATGGTCCCGCCGACACTCCTGTCAGAATTCTTTCAGAAGATAATGAACAGGTTTGACAAAGGGAGGATGTGATCTGATTGGCTAATAGGAAGTGTGTTAAATTTGAATCGGTGTTAAATTGAATCATGTCAATTCATTGGTTACAACTTGCATAAGCAGATGTATAAAAACAACTAAAAATTGTAAAGGAACAATTCAATTGCAGTTAAATAAAATACGGATGGAGGCTTAGGTGATGTGTTGTTTCTACATGATGTCGGAGTGATAGACCCCACTGTGGATCCCAGTGACCAAGTCTGGAGAAAATGTTGCATGGTAGAAGAACTCTGGTCAGAGTCGATGAGCTGGAGTTTGAGCTTCAAACATTGCGAGGCATCCAGGAGGGGGAGAGTTCTCTGGATGCTGTGATACAGGAGACAGTTACACTCCTTTGATCAACTGACTCAAATTCAGCCAGTGGTTAGAAAACGGAGGGTTTTGCTGTGAGTGAGGCAGATAGAGGAATCCATGAGGTAGAGTTGCAGGTGCCTCAGCCCCTGTCCGTGTCTACAGTTTCAAGAGTATAGTTCCCTGTGTAGATGGGAATGGGGACTTCAGGGAGGATGAGCATATTGGCCATAGCACCGAGTTGAGGGAAGCTTTCAAGTGGGGCAAGAGAAGAGAAATGTTAGTGTAATTGGGTATAGTATAGTTAGCTGCATAGACACTGTCCTCTATCATCGCGATTGAGAGTCCTGAAATCTGCGTTACCTACTGATGTTTGGGTAAGGGATATCTCATCTGGGCTGCAGAGGAACTTGGAGTGGGAGGGTAAAGATCCATTTGTCGTGGTCTGTGTAGGTACCAACGGCAGAGATAAAACTATGGCAGAGGTTATGTTAAGGGATACGAAGAGCTCAGAGCTAAATTAGAAAACAGAACCAAAAAAAGAAATAATCTCTTGATTACGGCCTGAGCCATGAGTTAATTAGAACAGAGACAGCAGGAAAATGCGTGGTTCAAAGTTTGGTGTGGAGAAATGGTTTTGTATCATGGGACATTGACACTAATACTGGGGAAGGAGGGCACTGTTCCGATCCGACGGTCTTCATCTGAACCCTGTTGGGACAACAGCCCTAGCAAATGGCAGAACTAGGGCTGTAGACTGGACTTTAAGCTAAATGGGAGTGGGGTGGTATCAGTTTTAGGGTCATGTTGCGTCATTACAGGACTTTGGGTCGGCCACTGTTGTAATATTGCGTGCAATTCTGGTCTCCTTCATATATGAAAGATTTTGTGAAGCATAAAAGGGTTCAGAAATAATTTACAAGAATGTTGCCAGGGTTGGAGGATTTGAACTATATGGAGAGGCTGAACAGGCTGGGGATATTTTTCTTGGAGCGTCGGAGGCTGAGGGGTGACCTTATCGAGGTTTACAAACGAATGAGGGACAAAATAATAGGACAAATAGACAAAGTCTTTTCCCTGGGGTCGGGGAGTCCAGAACTGGAGGGCAGAGGTTTATGGTGAGAGAGGAAAGATATAAAGGTGACCTCAAGGGCAACGTTTTCACGCAGAGGGTGATACGTGTATGGAATGCGCTGCCAGAGGAAATGGTGGAGGTTGGTACAATTGCAACATTTAAGAGACATTTGGATGGGTATATGAATAGGGAGGGTTTGGAGGGATATGGGCTGGGTGCTGGCCGTTGGGACTAGATTGGGTTGAGATATCTGGTCGGCATGGACGGGTTGGGCAGAAGAGTCTGTTTCCATGCTGTAAATCTCTATGAATCTAAGTTATTCAAATCTCCAGCACAGATGCAGAGAGCATGGAAAGTATTAGTAATCAAACTTCAACACACAGGACAAACAAATGACAATGAGAAGACGGATGGTTACTACAGGTCTGAACTTTTTTCTCCGAATGAATGCAGTGTAACGAATAAGGTAAATAAGCTTGTGACTCATACACAAATTGACAAGTCGCCATCACGGAGATGTCGCTGCCAGAGGATCAGGATTGGGAGCTGAATATTCAAGGACATGCATCCTATCAAAAAGATAGGCAGTTTGACAGAAGGGATGGGTTTGTCTTATTAGTAAGAAATGAAATGAAATCCATAATAAGAAATGAAGTAAGGTGAAATGGTGGAGAGTCTGTGTCGGTAGACTTGAGAAATGCAAAAGGTTAAAAAAAAGTAATTAGTTCTGTTCAGGCCTCCAAACAGTAGTCAGGAGCTGCGGTGAAAGATACACCAGGAGCTAGAAAGATATGTAGGAAAGACAAAGTTACAGTGATCATGTGGGATTACATTACGGATGTGGGCTGGGAATTCAGCTTGTTGGTGGTTTGCAAGAAGAGGAATTCGTGGAATGTCTATGAGATGACTTTTTGGAGCAGCTTGTGCAGGCAGATTAGATGAGGGAATTTAAGGTGAAGGAAATCATAGGATTGAATTTACTCAGCAATTTCAGATGGAGAATTGGAATCAGAGGTAACGGTATTAAAGCTGAATAAAGGCAATTACAGAGGCATGAGAGAGGAGCTGGATATAATTGATTGGTAGAAGTGCCCAGTAGAAAAGACAGTGAAGCAGCAATGGCAGGAGATTTTTGGAGTAATTCAGGATGCAGAAGAGATTTACCCCGTGTAAAAAGAGGCATGGTACACGGAGAATGATGTAACCATGACTGACGAGTGAAGTCATGTATAGCATAAAAGCAAAAGAGAATGGATATAATGTGGCAAAGTGCAGTGGGAAACCAAAGGTTTGGGAAACTTAGAAAGACAAAGTAGAGGGCAAACAAAATAAAATAAGGAGGGAGATTATTAAATATAGGGGTAAGCCAGCCAGTTATATAAAGGAAGCCTGTAAGAGTGGTTTCAATATATAAAGTGCAAAAGAGAGGCAAATGTGGCCATTGGATTACTGGAAAATGACACTGGAGAGATAATAGTGGGGAACAAGAAAATAGCCAAGGAGCTGAATAATTACTTTTCATCAGTTTCATGGTGAAAGACACGAATAATATTTCAAACATTCAGGAGTGTGAGGAGCTAGATTTGAGTTTGGTGGCCACCACCATGGAAAGCATGCTAGGAAAAAGCTGAATGGCCTAAAGTTGGTTAAATAACCTGAACCAGAGAGATTAAATCCCTGTGTTATAAGGGAGACAGCTGAAGAGTTAGTGTAAGCGATGTTAGTAATTTTTCAGGAATCGCTCGAGAAAGGAACGATCCCAGAGCATTGGAAACCCACTAATGCGACATCTGCTTTTACCCAGGGAGTAAGGAAGAAAAGCTGAAAAATGTGTTGCTGGAAAAGCGCAGCAGGTCAGGCAGCATCAAAGGAGCAGGAGAATCGACGTTTCGGGCATAAGCCCTTCTTAAGCTAAGGGAAAAAAAAGACTTTTAAAACCGCAATGAATGGCTTAACTCTGTCATGGGTAAGATCCTGGAATCACTTGTGAAGGATGAGATTTGTGAATACTTGGAAGTGTTTGGTAAAATAGGGCAAAGTCAGCATGGTTCCATGAAGGGAAGATCATGTTTGACAAATTTGTTGGAAACCTTTGAAGAAGAAATGAACAGGCTTGATCAAATACAGCGAAAGGATGTTATTCACCTCGACGCCAAGACGGCCTTTGGCAAGGTGTCACATAGGAGCAGACTGAACATGATAAGGGTCCGTGGTGTTAGAGGCAAGATAGAGGCATGAAATAGAAGCTTCTCTGTTCGGCAGGAAGCAGAGAGTGGGGATAAAATTATCCTCCTCAGGATGGCAGGCGGTGACAAGGGATGTTCCGCAAGGCTCATTGTTTTATTCTTAACGTTTTACTTGTTACGTTAACTTTCTCGATGATGGAACTGAGGACACTCTGGCTAAGTTTTCAGATGATACAAAGATAGGCAGATGGACTGGCTGTATAGAGGATGCGGAGAGGCTGAAAAAGGAATTGGCCAGGTATAAAGGTTGGCAGATGCATTCCAACGTCGGAAAGTGTGGGGTCATGCACTTTGGTATGAAGAATAGAGGCATGGTCTGTTTTCTAAATGGGGATAAAATTGAGAAATCTGAAGTGCAAAGGGACTTGGGAGTTCTAGTGCAGGGTTCTCTTAAGGTAAGCTTGCAGGTTGAGGGAGTAGTTAGGAGGCAATTGCATTTATTATAGATGACATTTTTTAGGAGAGAAATTGAATATAAGAACAGGCTGTATACAGCTTTGGTCAGAGTACATTTGGAGTATTGCGCGCACTATTCAGCCCCATATCTCAGGAAGGATGTACTGTCCTCTCGGCGGAGCAGGTAACTCTCTTGGTGGAGCAGGTAATTCTCTTGGCGGAGCAGGTAACGGCTGTCTGGTGGTGGTTTTTTAAGTCGCCGTGAAGTCCAGTTATTGTTTTTTTTAACGGCTAAAATTTAAAGTTTTTTTAGTGCCTACCGGACCCGGAAGCTCGTGTTGCGCTAGCGTACCTGGGAAGGTTTGTTTTCCCTTATAAAAGCCGCAGCTCCAAGCCTTCGGCCTCACTCTCTCGGCGGAGCAGGTAACGGCTGTCTGGTGGTGTTTTGTTAAGTCGCAGTGTGGTCCAGTTATTGTTTATTTAACGGCTAAAATTTAAAGGTTTTTTTAAGCGCCTAGCGGCCCCGGAAGCTGGTGTCGCGCTAGCTTACCTGGGAAGGTTTTTTTTCTTATAAAAGCGCGCAGGAGAGGAACCCGAGGCACTACAGGGGTAGAGCCTCCCACCTGCCCTCCTCCTCTAACCTAATAATAAGACCCGTTGTGGTAAGCAGGTAAGTGTTTCATTTTGCTTGTTTGTTTCTTTAGATCTAGTTTTTAAAGTTTACCTTTTAGAGGGATGGCGGTGAAGGCAGTGCAATGTTCCTCTTGCAACATGTATGAGGTGAGGGAAGCCATTAGTGTCCTTGCTGATTCCACTTGCAAGAAGTGCACCCATCTCCAGCTATTCCAAGACTGTGTTAGGGAACTGGAGCTGGAGTTGGAAGAACTGCGGATCATTCGGGAGGCAGAGGTGGTCATAGATCAGAGCTTCAGGGAAGTAGTTACTCCGAAATTTTTAGAAAGATGGGTGACAGTGAGGGGGAGTGGAAGGAAGCAGCCAGTGCATGGACCCCTTGCGGTCATTCCCCTCAAGAACAAGTATACCGTTTTGGATTCTTCTGGGGGGGATGACTTACCAGGGGTAAGCAACGAGGTTCAGGCCTCTGGCACGGAGCCTGTCCCCGTTACTCAGAAGGGAAGGGTGGAGAAAGGTCGAGCGATAGTTATTGTGGACTCAATAGTGAGGGGCACAGATAGGCGGTTTTGCAGGGGCGACAGAGACTCACGATTGGTATGTTGCCTCCCAGGTGCAAGGGTACGTGATGTCTCTGATCGTGTTTTCCGGGTCCTTAAGGGGGAGGGGGAGCAGCCCCAGATCGTGGTCCACGTTGGCACCAACGACATAGGTAGGAAGAGGGGTGAGGATGTTAGGCAGCCTTTCAGGGAGCTTGGTTGGAAGCTCAGAGCTAGAACGAACAGAGTTGTTGTCTCTGGTTTGTTACCCGTGCCACGTGATAGAGAGTCGAGGAATAGGGAGAGAGAGCAGTTAAATGCGTGGCTACAAGGATGGTGCAGGAGGGAGGGATTCCGGGTTCTGGACAACGGGGGTTCTTTCTGGGGAAGGTGGGACCTCTATAAACAGGATGGTCTCCACCTGAACCTGAGGGGCAACAGTATCCTTGGGGGGAGGTTTGCTAGTGCTCTTTGGGAGGGTTTAAACTAACTCTGCAGGGGCATGGGAACCTGGGCTGTAGCTTTAGGGTACAGGACCTTGAGTGAAGGGAGGTTAGGAACAGGGCATCAATCTCGAAGGAGGGTGCCTGTAAACAGGAAGGTGGCTTGAAGTGTGTGTACTTCAATGCCAGAAGTATAAGAAATAAGGTAGGTGAACTTGCAGCGTGGGTTGTTACCTGGGACTTCGAGATTGTGGCTATTACAGAGACGTGGGTAGAACAGGGACAGGAATGGCTGTTGCAGGTTCCGGGGTTTAAATGTTTTAGTAGGGTCAGAGATGGGGGTAAAAGAGGTGGAGGTGTGGCATTGCTTGTCAAGGATAGTATTACAGCGGTGGAAAGGACGATGGAGGAAGACTTGCCATCTGAGGTAGTTTGGGCTGAGGTTAGATATAGGAAAGGTGAGGTCACACTGTTAGGAGTTTTCTACAGGCCTCCTAATAGTCCGAGAGAAGTAGAGGAAAGTATTGCGAGGATGATTCAGGAGAAGAGTGCAAGTAGCAGGATGGTTGTTATGGGGGACTTTAACTTCCCAGATATTGACTGGAAAAGCTATAGCTCGAGTTCGTTAGATGGGTCGGTGTTTGTCCAATGTATGCAGGAGGGTTTCCTGACACAAAATGTAGACAGGCCAACAAGAGGTGAGGCTATACTGGATTTGGTTCTAGGTAATGAACCAGGCCAGGTGTTAGACTTGGAGGTAGGTGAGCACTTCGGGGACAGTGACCACAACTCGGTGACTTTTACTCTAGTGATGGAGAGGGATAAGTGTGCACTGCAGGGCAAGAGTTATAGCTGGGGGCAGGGAAATTGTGATGCGGTGAGGCATGACTTAGGATGCGTGGACTGGAAAAATAGGCTTCAAGGGAAGGACACAAATGATATGTGGAGATTGTTCAAGGAACAGCTAATGGGTGTCCTTGATAAGTATGTACCAGTCAGGCAGGGAGTAAAGGGTCTTCTGAGGGAGCCGTGGTTTAATAAGGAATTGGAATCCCTTGTGAAAGGGAAGAGGGCGGCCGATATAAAGATGATGCGTGTAGGTTCAGTTGGGGTGATTGAGAGTTATAAGGTAGCCAGGAAGGATCTAAAGAGAGAGCTAAGAGCAGCGAGAAGGGGACATGAAAAGTCCTTAGTTGGTAGGAGTGGGGAAAACCCAAAGGCTTTCTATAGGTATGTCAGGAATAAAAGGATGACTAGGGTAGGTATCGGTCCAGTCAAGGATAGTAGTGGGAAGTTGTGCGTGGAGGCGGAGGAGATTGGAGAGGCACTAAATCAATACGTTTCGTCAGTATTCACTCAGGAACAGGACACCGTTGCTGATGTGAATATTGAGTCACAAGTGATTAGAATGAATGGCCTTGAGGTATGTAGGGAAGAGGTCTGTGGAAACAATGAAAATAGATAAGTCCCCTGGGCCTGATGGCATTTATCCCAGGATCCTCTGGGAAGGTAGGGAGGAGATAGCGGAGCCATTGGCCATGATTTTTATGTCGTCGTTGTCCAAGGGAATAGTGCCAGAAGACTGGAGGATAGCAAATGTGTTCCCCTTGTTCAAGAAGGGGAGTAGAGATAGCCCGAGTAACTATAGGCCAGTGAGTCTCACTTCTGTTGTGGGCAGTCTTAGAGAGAATTGTAAGGGATAGGATTTTTGAACATCTGGATAGGAATAATGTGATCAAGGATTGTCAGCATGGTTTTGTAAAGGGCAGGTCGTGCCTCACAAACCGCACTGAGTTCTTTGAGAAGGTGACCAAGGAAGTGGACGAGGGTAAATCAGTAGATGTGTTGTACATGGATTTTAGCAAGGCGTTCGATAAGGTACCCCATGGCAGGCTAATGCAAAAACTACTGAGGTATGGCATTGAGGGTGCATTAGAGGTTTGGATTAGGAATTAGCTGGCTGGAAGGAGACAGAGGATAGTCGTTGATGGTATAGATTCATCTTGGAGTGCAGTTAATAGCGGTGTTCCACAAGGATCTGTTTTGGGAACATTGTTGTTTGTCATTTTTATAAATGACCTAGAGGAGGGGCTTGAAGGCTGGGTGAGCAAGTCTGCGGATGACACGAAAGTCGGTGGAGTTGTGGACAGCGAAGAAGGATGTGGCAGGTTACAGCGGGATATGGATAAGTTGAAGTGCTGGGCAGAAAGGTGGCAAATGGAGTTCAATGTAGCTAAGTGTGAAGTCATTCACTTTGGTAGTAGCCACAAGAAGATGGATTGCTGGGCTAATGGTAGGCTACTTGGTAGTGTGGATGAGCAGAGGGATCTTGGTGTCCATGTACACAGATCTCTGAAAGTTGCCACCCAGGTAAATAGTGCTGTGAAGGAGGCATACGGTGTTCTGGGCTTTATTGCTAGAGGAATTGAGTTCCGGAGTCCTGAGGTCATGTTGCAGTTGTATAAGACTCTGGTGCGGCCTCATCTGGAGTATTGTGTGCAGTTTTGGTCGCCATATAGGAAGGATGTGGCGGCATTGGAACGAGTGCAGAGGAGGTTTACCAGGATGTTGCCTGGCATGGTAGGAAGATCGTATGAGGAAAGGCTGAGGCACTTAGGGCTGTTCTCATTGGAGCAAAGAAGGTTTAGGGGAGATTTGATCGAGGTGTACAAGATGATTAGGGGTTTAGATAGGGTTGACAGTGAGAACCTATTTCTGCTATTGGAGTCTGCTGTTACTAGGGGACACAGCTTTAAATTAAGAGGTGGTATGTATAGGACAGATGTGAGGGGTAGATTCTTTACTCAGCGGATTGTGAGTTCATGGAATACCCTACCAGGAGCAGTGGTAGACTCTCCCTCTTTATGGTCATTTAAGCGGGCATTGGGTAACATGTGGAGGTTATTGGGCTAGTGTAGGTTAGGTAGGCTTCGGTCGGTGCAACATCGAGGGCCGAAGGGCCTGTACTACGCTGTATTTTTATATGTTCTATGTTGTATGTCCCTGGAGCGTGTTCACAGGAATAGTCATAGGAATGAAATGTATATTGTATGAGGAATGATTGAGTCTTTGGGTCCATAATTGATAAAGTTTAGAAGGAAGAGAGAAAATATAGTTGAAACATACAGAATACTGAATGACCTGAACAGAGTGGATGGGCATAACATGTTTCCATTGGTAAGAGAGACGACGGCGAAAGAACACAGCCTTAGCTTAAAGGGAACACCTTTTAGAACGTTGATAAGGAGAAACGTCTTTAACCAGGGAATGGTGAATTTTTGAAATTTATTGCAGAGAAGTCTGTGGGGCCATGTCATTGAGTACATTTGAGACGGAGATTTTTTTTTTGATTATCTCTGGGATCAAGGTTTACGGGGAGAAAATCGGAGAATGGGTTTGAGATACTTATCAGTGATTATTGAATGTTGGAGTAGACTCAATGGGCAAACTGGCCTAATTTCTGCATCTGTGTCTTATAGTCTTATCGTCTAAATCTTAAGGAGGCACCTTGCATCTCTGAGAATATGGATTCATGTTCTTCATGAATGTCAGTAGCTGGTGGGAATAGTTAATTGTTTGAGAATGAAGGTATTGTGGCTGCTGTCAGGGTGATGGATAATATGACATTTAGTGCAGGATCACACACCAACTGCACTATATTAATGTGGGAACAGTTTATTCAAAACCTGGACCTCTCTTTCTCTCAATCACTGTGGCGGGTGGGGGTTAGGGTGCGTAGGCATAAGGTCCTCAGAGGCACTTAAACTATCCAGAACCATGCATCCTGAGTGAAACAACAGTCATGGAATTTCTCCCCTTCTCATTGTCTGTTTAGAATATAAGGAGTGATTGTCCATTCCCCTCAAGGTGCAACGCAATCACCTCTTATTCTCTCACAGCGCGACAGATCAACCTTTACTCAGTCTGGTGCCAATATCCCAGGGATTAATCCGGTGGGACTCCTGTTCATTCTCTCTGTGGTAAGTAGATCACTCCTTATAAAGGAGATAAAATCTGTCCACAATACCCCAAGCACTGCCTCAACAACGTTGTCAGAGTTAATCACAATAATTCCTTTCCCTCACTTAGGTGGCTCCATTTCCTTCATGTGACACAGGAAACCATTCAGTTACAAAACACTGCCACTGATGGGGAATTTAAAACATGCTTATATCTGTAGGTCAGCATCAATAAAGCCAGTCCCAGAGGTGCCTATCGAGATGGACATCACTCTTGGGGAGAGACTCAATCACAAATAATACATCTAAAACAATGAATGGCCAATTAGCTGAATGGAAATCAGCTGCAGGAATATGGGATACAGGCAGAGGAAGGGAGTTATCTTTCCTTTTGCTCTGCCCTCACGGGATGAATGCAGACCTGGTCAGGCCAGCATGTTATGCCAAACTTGAACTGGGTGCCTGGTTCAGCTGTTCCACAGGGCAGTAAAGAGTAAAACACAGGGCTGTGGGTTTGCAGTCACACAGAGACCTGACCAGGGAAGAATGACATATTGCCTTCTCTAATGGGCATGAGGCAAGCGGATATCAACAGATTATTATTTTGTGGCTCTAGATCATGAGCCAATGACGTAACCACCATACCATATCTTCCCATCTTTCGAATTCTGTGCAGAGAAAAACGGAAACATCTCAAGTGCAATTATTTTGCAATGGACACTTGGTAAGAAGGGACTTGAAACAGCTGCATGCAGAGATTAACAAAAGCACATACGATGGTTTATTCAGGAGTTGTACTGAGGCTGAGGAGGAAACTTGGATGTCATGATGGTGGTACCAGAAAGGATTGTTGAGTGAGGACGATATGGAAATATAAACTTATGCGGAAGAAAATGAATCAAGGAGAACAGTCTGTTTCATCCTCGCATAATGGTGCATAATTTGGACATAATCATTTGCTAGTTATAATTTTTAAGGAATGGAATCTTTGATTGGAACTGAAAACATTGACTTGCACCTTTCCAAAATTTACATATCATGACCATCTATTCAGTTCAGTCCGTTTCACCAGAGAGATAAATTGACTTACAAGGGACAACAACTGTAGCAAGGATAGGATAGTAACCAGCTTGAATAACCATCAATACATCTTCAATCGGCAATGTTCATGATATTCAAGGCTGGGAAAGCCAGAAAGGACCCGAGGATAAACTCCTGTCCATTGCTGGAAATTTCCAGTCGAATGTTCTCAGATCCTGATCCATTGTTGGAGCATTCCAGTCTAATGTTCCCAGAGACAAACTCTCTGGGGACCCATAGCATCCATAGAGACTCACATAATCACAATCGCTGAACAAATAGCTCCAGCTAACCCCTCTCAATTTGACACTGTTTTACTAAAATTCAAAATAACTTTGAACTTTTATCCATTCTGGATGTGATATGTGAGTGTGACTGAAGTAAGGAATGTTGGAGATGACAGACTGATTGTGTGTAATCATTCAGTCTGCCTTGGATATTGAGGTAATGCCAGAGGTTTAACTGCACATAAACATGCTTCTCTGCTCATAAATGGACAACTAAATCCTGTAATTACTGATCAGTCATTTTGCAAAATCATTAAAACATTGTGAGAACATCTTCCGTTCATGATCTGATGGCAACATGTGCCTAAGACAGTGAGGGTTTGTAACAATCAAACAGCCTACATATATTAACAGAGAATTGTACGTGGCAAGTACAATTCAGATTGTTATTCCAGAATCAGAGAGGGCAAGTGTGGGTGTTGACTTTATCAATGTTAAGGAACTGTGAGGAAGTATCATTTATTGACTTCAATTACATTGTGATTATGACATTGGGGAAAACACAGAAGATGGAGAGGATTGGGGGACATGGCTACTAAAACTGGAAGGAGGGACATTGATGCTCCCCAGTTATCAGTATTGGAAAGTTACTCGTTATAACTCATATGAAGGACAGATTCAAGGATGCATCTACAATGAGAAATTAGCAGAGACAATATTAATGAAATGTATTTATGCAATACAAAATACAGGTACAAAATAATTTTCTATACAGACCAAAGTATGCAAAGTACAGAGACACGATTGTTAAAATGCACTCCTGATATTGAGTTACATAAATTGTAATGTGTATTAGAAAACTCGGAAAGTGGTGTGCAAACTTTATCAATCATGAATTGATTCACAGCGGAGATGCTGATTTCCTCAAGTCAGTGATCCCCCTCGCTGAGATTCTCTGGCCTAATCTCTCACACAGATTCTGGAGATTGAGTGGAAGTGTTGCATGGGGTTATCATTTCCTGCTGCTTATGGCACAGTTTATGTAAAAAAAAATCCACTTTCGCCATGGAACTAATCTACTGGCCTATTGGATTCTGTTAGCTGTCAGTAACATAGCTCTGGGATATTATTGAAAAGAAATGATCTGGGATGACAGCCAGTATCAGCAGAGTGGTCACAGGGTATGGCACCAGACAAAGGGTTTGCAGGTCAGAGGAATTTCGAAATAAAACTTCCAACTTCTGTCTGTTCGTATTTATCTTCCTTCATGCTGTCTTCTGATTTATCTGACTTCACCCTAATCTAACAGCTTTTCCTCTCCCACTCAGTCAGTCGCTCCCGTTTCTATCCTCTCTCAGTTTATCTCCCTTCATTTCGTTTTCTCTGTTTATTTCTCTCTCACACCATCTATCTCCACACACTCTCTCTATCTCCAATTGTGCAGTTGGAGAGCTTGGGACCCCACAATGGGTTGCCTGACCTCCATCGGTGTTATAATAATTCAGTGCTTCTCTTAACGACAGTAAATACTTTAGGTGTTTGGACAGATAAGCTGGTCTGGTGACAGGTGCAGTGCACAATCACCCATTATCTTTTCCTGTTCTTCTCTGATGTACAGCTGCCTTGACATGTCTGTGCAAACAAAATAGACTGAACGAAATTCGAGCAGTTCAGAAGACATTCATGACGGTGTATTTCAATTAGGAATTAATGAAGGTTGAGTTTACACAATAACATAAGCAATGAAAGAAAAACAGGGCAACACAAGAAATAGCAGCTGAGTACAACATGTGGCACCAAGTAGGCCTCATGTTATTGTCGCTAGATTATCAACCCAGAAAATCAGATCTTCTTCTGTGGACCTAGGTTTGAGTCCCACCACTGCAGATGGTGGAAAAACAATTCAATAATTCAAAACAAAATAGCTGGAATTAAGAATCTACTGATGAGAATGAAATCATTGCCGATTGTCGGAAAAGAAAACCCATTTGGTTCACTAATATCCTCCAATGAAATAATCTTCCACCCTCACTCCAGACTCAAAGCAATGTGATGACTCTCAGTCGCCCTCTGAAATGGTCTAGCGTGTCATTCAGTTATACCAATTGCTATAAAATCTCAAAGAAATGAAATCGGGTGGACCAACAGGTATCGATCTGACCACCCAAAAATCAGTTGGAAATATTACTGTCGAACCTGCAAAGTCCTCCTTACTAACATCTGAGGAATAGTGCCAATATTGGTACAACTGCCTAACAGACTAGTCAAGCAAAAGCCTGACATAATCATGCTCATGAAATCATACCTTACAGAAATACCCCAGACACCACCATCACCATCACTGGATATGTCCTGACCCAAGGTCAGGACCAATCCAGCAGAGGGGGCAGCTCAAAACAATACACTCTGGCGGTAGTTGCTCTGCGAGTTCCCAAAATTAACTCCGGATTTAATGAAGTCCCATGGGTTCAGATTAAACGTGGGCAAAGCAGCCTTACTGATTACTATGTAACGTCATTCCTCAGTTGAATTAGTACTCCTCCATGTTGAACAACACTTGGAGAAAGCGCTGACTGTGAAAAGGGCGCAAAGTTTATTCTGGCTGAGGAATTTCAAAGCCAACCACCAAGTGTGGCTTGGCAGCCGTACTCCTGATCACGTTGGTCGGGTCCTAAAGTACATAGCCACTAGATTGCGTCTGCAGAAGGCAGTGAGGAATGAACGAGAGGGGACAAATACATACCTGACCTCATCCTTACCAATCGACCAACTGCAGACGCATCTGTCCATAACAGCATCAGTAAAACTGACCACTGCACTGTCGTTGAGGAGACAAAGTCTCACGGTCACATTCAGAATAAACACTATCGTGTTGTGTGGCATTATCATCATGCTAAATGGCACAGACTTCCAACAGATATAGCAACTCAAGACTGAGCATCCATAATACGCTGTGGTCCATCAATAGCAGAAAAACTATACTCCAGTACAATCTGTAATGTCATGACCCAGCATATAAACCACTCAACCAATACCATCATGCCAGTGGATTAACCCTCGTGCATTAGAGTGTGCAACAATAGGGGAAAAAACTGCTCAAGTATGTTCTGTACATAAAACGCAGGACAAATTCAACCCTGCCAAATTCCGCCTCATCAGTATACTCTCCATCATCAATAAAGTGATGGAATGGCTCATCAACAGAGCTATCAAGCAGCACCTGCTCAGCAATAACCTGCTCAATGACGCTCAATTTGGGTTCCACCAGGGTCATTCAGTTCTTGACCTCATCACAGCCTTTGTTCAAACATAAAAAAAGGAACTGAATTCCAGCACTTGAAAATCAAGGCTCCATTCTTTCAAATATGGCATCAAGGAACCCCAGCAAAAAGGATATTGTGAGCAAGTACTTCATTATTGGAGTTCAATCCCGACAGATAGGAAAACGGTCATTGTTGTTGGAGGTCAGTCATCTCAATTCCAGAATAGCTCTGCAGTCGTCCCTCAGGATAATGTGAACGCAAGTTAGCTCCATGAGCTGGAATGTTAGGATAATGTTAGCGTAATAGGATCGATCCTTCAAAATTAACAGATTGAAATTAACAATCATCGTAGAGACAATGTACTCCTACCAGATGAGATACACAGATAGCAACTTATATTCAACGTATTACTGCGCTACTGGCTAACACTGAATCCTCCCACCGTCCATATTACAGGGGTTACCATTGACCAGAAGGTGTCATCAAATCAACGTACAGGTACAACGATTACAAGGTCAGGTCTGAGACTTACAATACTGCGCTTAATAATAGACTGTATGACCATAAAGGCATGAGATATCGCAATAGATTTTGGCCATTCACTCTGAAACTGTGCCATTTTGACATATTCTCTAAGACTAGTGGAAATATCTTCCATATTCTAACTTTATCAATCTTTGCAGCAATCGATCAATTTCAATCGGATGCGCCCCCCCAGCCATTCTTCTAAATTCCATTGAGTATAGACATAGAGCACTCAACTGCCGCTCATATGACAAGCCATCATTCCCATGATACATCATGTCCAACACCCATAGATTCTTCCCCAGAACAGCTCACAATAGTCCAAATGCCGTCCAACCATAGCCCATTACATTCTCAGCAGTATGTCTCTGCTCTTGTATTCTCATTCGCTTGAAATTAATGTTAACATTGCATTTTCTTTCCTAACTGCCAACTGAACCTGCACATTTACCAGAAGAAAGAATGAGTACTCCAAACTTCTTTTGTGCTTCAGATTTCACAAAGCCTTTTCGAACATAATGTCTGCCTTTATTCCGCCTAATGAAGTGCATAATCTCACATGTTCCCATATGGTGTTCCATCAGCCAAGTGTATTCCCAGTGTCCTAAACTGTCCAAGTCTTTCTGCAGCCTCCCTACTTCCTCAACATCACATGTTCATCCAATAATTATTGTATCATCTGCAAACCTAGTAAAACTGTCGTGATGTCAGATGGTTCGCGTAAATGACACTTCCTGACTACCTAAGGACTGTCCACAACTGAAAAGGCACAATTTTAAGACGCTTGACTCCATTCAGGTTTAAGCAGTGGCTTGACTGGAATTACACCTGCAAAGTCTTCACTCCTTGCACCACTGGCACTTGCATCCTTTTTTAAAATGAATTTACCCCATTATGGCGACACAGAATTTGATGGCGCACGATCCCAGTCTATTAATAGCACTTTGTCTCAATGCTGACTGTGTTGTGCTCACACCAACCAATGTTATTGCGTGTTGAACACGACACAGGGAGGAGGGGAGGGGATGTCGATCATAAATGACTGTGTGACTGTCACTGAGGGCTCACACCAGCCGCGAAAGCCCCAGATGTACCCATGTCTGTTGTCACCGCAACAGCCATGGTCAGTCTTTCAGTGAGTCAAATCAAAGAAAGTGATGGGCCTGGAGAGTGTTGCCGCCTGAGCACTCAGATCCTGTTTGGACCAAATGGCAGAGTATTCACATACAACTTCAGCCTCTCCCTCCAGAAGCTGAAGTCCCAACCTGGTTTAAGACGGCCATTGTCATCCTCGTCAGTGAGAAAGCACGTGGACAGTGCCCTTATAGATTGAGGCTTCGACCTCAATAATCAGGAAGAAATTTGAGAGGCTGTTTATGGCCCACACCAAATCCAGTCTTCCAGCCTGACCTGCTGCCCTATAATTTGAAGACTCCATGCAACGAGTTCACAACAGATGCCATATCTGAATCCTGCAGACATCCCTGGAACATCTGGACAACAAGGACACCTTCACCAGACTCCTGCGCATTGACTAAAGCTCGACGTTCAAAATCATTATCCCTTCAAGACTAATCATAAATCCCCACGACCTTGGTCTCGGTTCGACCCTCTGCAACTAGAAACTCAGGTTTCTGACTCACAGACCACAATCGTGAAGATAGGTTAAAACCACCTCATCCACAATAACACTCAACACTAAAGCTGCTGAAGGATGTGTTGTCAACATCTAACAGTACTTCCTGTACACACAGGACTGTGTCCTCAGTGCCTTACTGTACACCCTGCACACCCACGGATGTGCTCTCCAACCATTAACTGTATTACCTGTACACCCACGGCTGTGTCCTCAGTCTCCCACTGTCCTCCATGCACACCCAACTCTGTGACCTTAGCCCCTTATTGTATTCCATGTACACCCACGTCTGTGCCCTCAGCCCCTTGCTATTCTCCATGTACACCCATGTCTGTGTTCTCAGCCCCCTACTGTTCCTTATACAACCACAGCTGGGCCCTCAGCCCCTTAGTGTACTTACTGTACACCCACGGCTGTGCCCTCAGCCCTCTACTCTCCTCCATATACACCCACGGCTGTGCTCTCAGCCCCCTACTGTCCTCCCTGTACACCCAGGGCTGTGTCTTCCGCCCCCTACGTACTCCCTGACGTACGGCTGATTTTCCAAATTCCAAACAACACCAGCTACAAGTTACTGATGACATCACTATAGCAGTGCAGATATTAAACATCAACGCGTCAAAATGGAGAAAGGAGATAGAGATCTTGGTGGCATGGTGTATTGATAATGACGTATCGCTCTAATCTGGTAAACATAAAGGACTGATCATTGACTATAGGAAGAAAGGAGGGGGACACACCCCATCAACATCAACCGTTTGAGAGAGTGCACATCATCACGTCCCTCGGAGTGATGACAACTGATAACCTGTCCTGACCTTTTCACATAGGTCCGACGGTCGGGAAGGTTCAACAATGCCTCTCCTTCCTGAGGTGATACAGGAAATTCAGCATGCGCTAATTTGACAGATGCACCATTGAGAGCGTACTGTCCTGGTGCATAACAGTCTGGTAGGGAAACTGCTCTGATCAGGACCGTGAGAAACTGCAGAAGGTTGGGTGCACAGCTCTGACCAACACGGACTCTAACGTCCTAACCATTGATTCCATTTACATGGCTCCTTGCTGCAGAAAGGCTACCAACATCTACCCCAGATTACTGAGAGAAGGGAGTGAGGAAATAGCTGGGGCATTAACAGATATCTTTGTAGCATCCTTGAACACGACTGAGGTCCCAGAAGACTGGACAATTCTTAATCCCCTTGTTTAAGAAAGGTAGTAGGGATCATCCAGTCAATTATAGACCAGTGAAACTGATGTCACGGGGAGGGAATCTGCTAGAGAAGATACTGAGGTATAGGATCTATTCTCATTTGGATGAAAATAGTCTTATCAGTGATAGTCAATATGGTTCTGCGCAGGGAAGGTCATGTCTTAACAACTCGATAAAATTCTTTGAGGAAATGACAAAGTTGATTGATGAGGAAGAGACTGTAGATATCATATACAGGGACTTCAGGAAGGCGTTTGGTATGTTTCTCCATGGTTGGATTACGGCGAAAGTGAAGTCACATGGTGTGCTATCTAAGTGGACAAAGAACTTGCTGGGCAACAGGACGCAGAGAATAGTATGGGGAGAGCGTTTCTCAAAATTGAGAACCGTGACCAGTGGTTTCATTTAAGATGTTTCTGGAAAGATACATGAATGGGCAAGGAGCAAAGGGATACAGACCCTTAGGAAATAGGCGACAGGTTTCGGTAGAGGATTTGGATCAGCGCATGCTTGGAATACCGAATGGCCGGTTTCTGTGCTGGAATTTTCTTTGTTCTACCATTATCAAAGACCCAACAGTCCCCGGTAATGGTCCACTCCAACCTCTTCTATCAGGCTAAAAGATACAGAAGCTTGAAAACACAGAGCAGCTGGTTCAGGAACAGCTTCTTCCTGACTGTTCTTAAACTGATGAATGTACTTTCTAATCTCAGATAATGGTGATCTTGGTCATGTCGATCTCGCCTCGGACACGCCCTGTGCAGCGTAACCTGCATGCCTCTCAGACATGTTTTACAACCATTGTACTGTATATCCTTGCTTAGTATGATTTGTCTGTACATCTTGGTACAGGTCAAAGTAATTCCTCACCTCCCTCCTCCCAACTCCCTCCAATTCTCACTCCGAGCTCTCTCAGGCCCTCATCCCTAGCACTCCCATTCCCCGTCTCTAGCTCACTGTGACCTTATCCCCAACTCCCTGTGTGCTTTGTATCTCGCTATTTCTCTCACACTGTCTGTTTCCCTGTGTTTTCGTTTTCACTGTCTTCTGTTTCTTTCCCTGACTTACTACCTCCCCTTCTCCATGTCCAAGTGATTGTTTCTTGTTTTGTTTCTTTTCTCTGTTTTACTGACTATCCTTCTGTTTCCCTCGCTGTGTTCTCTCTCTCCTTATATGTGTCTGTCTCTGTCTCCCTCGTGTAATGGTGATGGCTTCTGTATTCTTTTGAAGCATGTGGCGGCTCTTTGGTTGGATATTTGCAATACAGTATATTCAATTGTGTTTTGGTAACTTGGACATAATTTAAATTTATCGGTTGAATTTCAGGTGTTGTCAAAACAGCAACCATTTCTTGTATATCCATTTAACAGCCAATTGTTACATCTAAATATTTTGGAACTGCCTTCTCCCAGCACTCTGCATACTGGCAACTGGAAGCATTCTATTCACATGCATAGTGGTTTGACGGTAACTGCTCTGCCAGGACCATAAGAAACTACAGACGGCTGTGTGCACAGCCCAGACTATCATGGAGGACAACCTTCCATCTATTTATACTTCTCATTGTCAGCGAAAGGCTGGCAACATCAAATATCTCTCCAAAACCAATAATGATCTCCTATAACCTATTCCAAAAGGAAGGAGAAACAGAAGTTTGAAAACATAGACTGGCATGATCAAGAATATCTTCCTCCCTACCGTAATTGACGAATTGATATCTTTAACTTTTCAAATAATATTAATCTTGCAAACGTTGATCTTGCTTTGCGCAGCTCCTGTGCCGCTGTCACCTTGTATGCCTCAATCTGTCTAAGTGCCCTGTGAGGCTCAAGGTCTTCTCAACTGCAATCAATGAAGTGAACTAATGCTGGCCCAGCCAGCGATACTTATATTCCATTCATAAATATAAGAAGAGGTCTATACTCCAGGAAGACAGACAGTCGGGATAAATCGCTTTAAACGTGATCTTTGATACATACAGTATCAAAGTAGAATCTGAAAGTATCTGAAAGTAGAATGTTTCTACAAAACCTTTCGTAAGCCACTATGGTGGAAAGCGAAGTAGCGTTAACTTTTGTGGGAAAAATTCACCTTTCTTGGTAAAAGTGAAATTCCTCTTCGGATTTCTTTTGGTATGCGAAAAAAGGACCTAATGGAGGTATTTTGGAAAGGGAAGTGGCAAAAAGCGCACTTTCGTGAAGCGGGCGATACATCTACTGACATGGGCATGGTATTCAGGAAAATGGGGAAAGTTAAAAAGAAATGAGGTGAATCTCACATTTTATTTCCATCCCCGCCAATCATTATTCCCTTTGTTTGCTCTTTTTCTTCTAACTCTATCTCTATCTATATCGATTCAACTCACTCCTCCTCCTCTTCAAAGCAGACTTCCCTGTCTCCAGCATTATTCACACTGTTTTCCAGCGCTTTCAGTTCAGAAAAGCACCCAACACTTTCTGTTCTTTTTCTTTGCATTTCTATGAAATTTCAGATCTCCAGCATCTTTCTTTATTTGGTTTAATCTTCAAACTTATTATTTCATGGGAAGTCCAACATCTCTGCCCAGGGCAGCATTTGTTAATCATCACTAATTGCCCTGTCTGTGAGACCATTCCACAAGCCAATATGAAGTCAACCACTTTGACATGGATCTGAAGTCGCAGTTAACACAAACCGTTTAGTAACATTAGATTTCTTTACGAAAGTCGTCAGTGAAACAGGAAGATTTTCCGATAAAATGTGGGTTTTATGTTTGTTTTTCGTGAAATTCACCTTTATTCCAATGCTTATCATTTTTGTTTAAGTTCTGCCATCAGCTGTGGTAGGACTTGAAACCAATCGCTTGAAACAATGTTTTTCGTTTACTAAGCTTTGCTCCTGAATTATATCCAGCAACATTCCTACTCTGATACATTGTCCTAGTCATGAAGTAACATCCGAGACAAGAACGATTTTGTGATTGGATTATTTGTAACTGGAAAAGTGGCCAGAAGAGATCTTGAAACGTAAAGTCTGAATTTTACCAACGTGCAGACAATAGGTTGATCAGACACAGCACTGACGCAGAGATGAAGGTGGGGGATATTATGAGCTGGTAGTGGACTGGGTTGGTGACAGAGAGAACACGAGGCATAAATCAGTTGAGGCCAAAAAGGGATCTCGAGGTTGTGCACATTTTTTTTCTCAGATGTCTGTTAGGGAGTGGTCTGCAATTCAGATGAATGGAGACGGCAATTGAAATTGAGGATATTAGTTTATTTCTTTGACAAATATAGATAACAGAAATTGCAATGAAGTTCAAAATTGTTTATGGGATTAATGAATGGACAGAGGTAGATAACATTAACAATAGCGAGAATAGGTTAGTAACACACCCTCCACCCCGCCCAAAATAATAAGCAGCACCGCTAATATCCGATATGGTATAAATTCCTAGTAGAGGAAAATGTTGAAAAGACCCAAGGAAAGCCTCCTCTCCATTGATGCAATTATTCAGAGATTCAGATCCGTCCTCTTCACGTCTGTGCAGCTGCTGATCTTTGATACTGCTGGAGCTGATGCATCTGCTCCTACACTGAGATAGCGCACTGAGTGAAGCCCCTCACTAATAGAAGAGGGAAACGCTCCAGTGACATCGTTACAATGCATGGAGACTGACATCAATCACAGTCCCTGAGCAAACAGTTCTAACTTTCAATACAGCACATTCAGTTCACAATATAACTGGACTGGACTGGGTGCTGACATCGGTGGCTATTGGTCACATCTTCCATCACCAATTCTTCCAGTGAAGTCAGTTGTGAGGGAGAATAATGGAAATTTTCTTATCACAGGCGAGATGATTCTGCTCTGCTGTACGTTTGCAATGCTGTAACCATCTTTCACCGAATCTCCGCCCCTCCAAAAAAGAAACACAATTAGGATGTTGTTACTGTGCTGATTTCTGTTCCACGAGAACAAACGCCAGCCAACACACTGTCACTGGGCACAGTTACCCTGAACATATAGAGGAAGAGTGAACTTCTCTGAATGTTCCTCTCGCCGCTCTAATACAGAAAAATTGGAGATTACGGACAGGATATGCTTAAGTAATTTGTTTATTCAATTGAGAAGCATCTTAGTGCAGTTTTATTTTCTTTGAAGCAATAATTTTTTACGCTTTTCCACCTCAGTCTGAAACCAAAAGTGATAAGTACAATAAACTTACTCATTAAGGTTTATGAATTAATGATTCAGGTTCGAATGAACATGATATTCGCTGGGAGATAGGGAGGAATGGGGTCAGCGGCTGTGGCGACTGCATAGGGAGTACAATGATATTCCCCAGTCATCATCGCTCTTTCTGACAGATAGAATTAAGTATAATACACAACAAGGAAACAGCCAACGTTTGGGAGATGCAATGCTGAATAACAATGTGAGCAGAACAGGAAAATATTAAATGTGATACAGTGAAAAATATTTTATATGCACACCATTTAATTATTGGGAATACAGATTGAGAAGGGTCACCTGAAACATTAACTTTGATTTCTCTTCACAGATACAGACAGACATGCTGAGCTTTCCCTCCAAAGTCTGTTTTTGTTTGAGATTGATCATATTGTTGATATCTGACAGGAAACTTACAATTAAAAGCAGATACTAATAACAAAATGTGCAGGGCTATGGGGACAATACAGGAGAATAATAGTAGAGATATCGCTCATCCTAAGCTGGAAGAGAAAATATGCTGAATTTTCAACACCTTTGCTGTATTAATTCTGTTATGCATTGAAAGCTTTTGGAGAGTGGGGATTTTGGGAAGTGGGGAAACAAGCTTGTTCAATGAAGGACACAGAGTGTTCCATCATCAGTAATTTATCCCTATGATTTCATGTAGTTCAGCTGCCTCTAAAATGCATTTTCGAACAAAGTAGATTTCCTGAGATTTGCAGGATTTTAAAAATTTGTATCTTAAAGAAGAAACAAATTTCTGTCATAATTCAGATGTCACAGACCCACCAACTGTAATAGTCACAGGAAATAATCACATTGTCCAATTATTACCAAGTTCAACATGTAGACCTATCAAGAAATAGGAAATATAGAGATAATCGAAACACGAAATACAAACAGAAAATGCTGGAGAAACGAAAAAGATGAGGAAGTCTGCAGTGATCAGCAGAATTCACATATATAATATGATGTGAAGGTTTTTTTTTTGCATCTCTGCTCAGATGTTGCCAGATCTACTGAGTTTGCATGATGTATAGCAATAGATTTAGGCCAGTCAGCCTATCTCTTCACTTGCTAAGTGAATAGCACAAAAACTGTGCTATTTTGTCATAGTCTCTAAGACTAGTGGAAATATCTTCTATACACTAACTGTATCAATCTTTGCAGTAATCGATCAATTTCAATCAGATGCGCCATCCCCTCCCCGCAATTCTTCTAAATTCCATTGAGTACAAACATAGAGCGCTCATCTGACAAGCCATCATTCCCAGGATAGATCATGTCCAACACCCGTAGATCCTTCCCCAGAACAGCTCACAATAACCCAAATGCCGTCTGACCATAGCCCATTACATTCTCAACAGTATGTCTCCGCTCTTGTATTCTCACTCTCTTGAAATGAATGTTAACATTGCATTTGCTTTCCCAACTGCCAATTGAACCTGCACATTGATGTAAGAGAGGACGAGTACTCCAAGCTCCTTTTGTGCTTCAGATTTCATGAAGCCTTTTAGAACATAGTGTCTGCCTACTTAAGTGCATAATTTCACACGTTCCCATAGTGTGTTCCATCATCCATGTGTTTTCCCAGTGTCCTAAACTGTCCAAGTCTTTCTGCAGCCTCCCCACTTCTACAATATCAGCTGTCCATCCAATCATCATTGTATCATCTGCAAACCTAGTAAAACTCTCCTTCCTGAAGCAAAAGTCCTATCCTGATTCAAGAAGGCCATCATCATCCTCATAACTGAGAAAGCACATGCTCTCCACACCCCAACCACTCCATTCCCTCTTTATCTGCAATTCCCCCTGCCCCCACTCGCAGTTCTAAAGAACGGATATACTTAGAAATGTTGACTTCTCCACCTCCTGATGCTGCCTGGCGTTTTGTTGCTTCCAGCCTCCTGTTTGTCTATTATTACACAGGCAGATAAGAAATCTAGTCAGAACAACACACAGGTAAGCAGCTACCATGGGTCACCCAATAATGAACCGCTTCCCTGGAACGAAAAAGGGGATATTCAGCCACCCGAGACATTGACACACGAACAGAAGAGGCCCTTCAACCCCTCCAAACTATTACACTGAATTAGGAGGATGGTATTGATGCTGCAACGCAACAAACCAATGAAGCAGAGACTCCACAGACAGACGGCTCCACGTTGTGCCTTATTGCTCCATTGCTAATGTTTCACACGTATTACATTCACATGGTTTGCTGATGGTAAGGAGGCACAGCGGATGGCTTGTGCCACGTCTCAAGGAGGCATCGCCCATCTCTGAGAAGATCGACTAGTTTTCTGCATGGAGGTCAGAAGCTTTTAAGAATAACCAACCCTGTCAGAGTGTGGCTGCTGACAAGTTTGTGATCAACATGATGCTCAGTGCAGGTTCTCACACCAGGTGTGCTTTGAGACGGAGAGAGTTTGTTCAGAGCCTGGAGCTGTCTCTCAACCAACATGGGGGCTCCACGGAGACATGTAATCTATCACAGTCATAGATTTCAACAGGCCCTTTACCCCAAACTGTACCATTGCGACTAAAATGTCCATCCATGCTAACTCCATTTTCCTGCAATCACTTTTTATTCTTTTGTCACATTACAAATTAAACTTTCATTTCCTTCACACTCCCGTCATGGTACCTTCACCTCAAGGGTTAGTCTAGTGTAACACCTTTACTCTGTCTCATTGTAGCAAGAAGATCATTCCTCTTAAAGAAGAGAAAATCTGTTCACAGTGCCCCAAGTACTGTCTCAACATACTCTCCAACTTCAGTAAGTTATCTTCACATTTTTCCTTCCATCATTTCGCAATGAAGGACACTATACATTTACTGTTTTAATTACTTACTGCTCAGTATGAATTCTGTCAGTGGCTCATGACCAAAGACATCCACCTCCTTTTCACCAAGAGCACTTCCCATCATCGCGCCTTCACATAAATACAACATGAGAAGGATTGTATGATTTGCCAAATCATTTTCTTGCCTTGCAAACCGCTATGCTTTAAGCACAACCAAGCCAACAGTAACACCACTATTGCCATTGGAGATTGTTGGAGATGCTGAGGAGGTGATGGCCCAGCTGTATTATCTCTGGAATATTAACCCAGAGACCCAGGTGATGACCCAAACCCCAGATTCGAACCCCACCACGGCAAATGTTGGAATTTGCATTTAATAAAATTGAGAATCAAATTTTAAAAAATGTAACCATTGTGTTTGTCGTACCTGACACACTAATCAACTTAAGGGAAGGAAATCTACCATCTTCACCCGCTCGGACTTCCATGTGACTCCCGACCCACAGCACTGTGGTTAACACACAGTTGTAGTTTGAAATGACAAAGCCAGCAGCTCAGATATATCTCTCACTACAAATTCTCAAAGAAATGAAACCGGGCGGACGTCAGCACTGACTACTTACAGCCCACAGACGGCAGTGGGTCAGGAAGGCGACTCACCAATACCTTCTCAAGGACAATGAGGAAATGGAATTAAATACTGACCCAGCATCCCATTACTGAATAGAAGAAGATGATCACATTCAAGGAAGAGAGACAAAGGGACATAACTCACTTCAAACTGGGACTGTGATGTACACCTTACATGGGCATGAATTTCATGAATATGAGAACAGGAGAAAAATAAATAAGATGAGTTTGGATTTTTATTTCCATTCCAGCTGATCATCAACAATCCCTCTGTTTCTTTCTCACCACCTCACTCTTTCTCTGTCTATTCAACTCACTCCTTCTGCACAAGAGGTTAGGAATAATGCAGCGATCTCTAAGGAGGGTGCCTGTAACCAGAAAGGTGGATTGAAGTGTGTATACTTCAATGCCAGAAGTATAAGGAATAAGGTAGGTGAACTTGCAGCGTGGGTTGGTACCTGGGACTTCGATGTTGTGGCCATTACAGAGACGTGGGTAGAACAGGGACAAGAATGGCTGTTGCACGTTCCAGGGTTCAAATGTTTTAGTAGGATCAGACATGGGGGTAAAAAAGGGGGAGGCGTGGCATTACTTGTCAAAGACAGTATCACAGCAGTGGAATGGACGATGGAAGAGGACTTGCCATCTGAGGTAGTTTGGGCTGAGGTTAGAAATAGGAAAGGTGAGGTCACCCTGTTAGGTGTTTTCTACAGGCCTCCTAATAGTCCTAGAGAAGTAGAGGATAATATTGCGAGGATGATTCAGGAAAAGAGTGAAGGTAGCAGGGTGGTTGTTATGGGGGACTTTAACTTCCCAGATATTGACTGGGAGAGCTATAGCTCGAGTTCATTAGATGGGTCGGTGTTTGTACAATGTGTGCAGGAGGGTTTCCTGACACAATATGTCGACAGGCCAACAAGAGGGGAGGCTATATTGGATTTGGTTCTAGGTAATGAACCAGGCCAGGTGTTAGACTTGGAGGTAGGTGAGCACTTCGGGGACAGTGACCACAACTCGGTGACTTTTACTTTAGTGATGGAGAGGGATAATCGTGTGCCGCAGGGCAAGAGCTATAGCTGGGGGCAGGGAAATTATGATGCAGTGAGGCATGACTTAGGATGTGTGGATTGGAAACACAGGCTTCAAGAGAAGAACACTAATGAGATGTGGGGTGTGTTCAAGGAGCAGCTACTGCGTGTCCTCGATAGGTATGTACCAGTCAGGCATGGTGTAAAGGGCCTTGTGAGGCAGCCGTGGTTTAGTAAGGAATTGGAGTCCCTTGTGAAAGGGAAGAAGGCGGCATATGTAAAGATGAGGCGTGAAGGTTCAGTAGGGGCGATTGAGTGTTATAAGGTAGCCAGGAAGGAGCTAAAGAGGGAGCTAAGAGAAGCGAGAAGGGGACATGAAAAGTCTTTAGCTGGTAGGATTAGGGAAAACCCAAAGGCTTTCTATAGGTATGTCAAGAATAAAAGGATGACTAGGGTAGGTATCGGTCCAGTCAAGGATAGTAGTGGGAAGTTGTGTGTGGAGGCGGAGGAGATTGGAGAGACATTAAATCAGTACTTTTCCTCAGTATTCACTCAGGAACAGGACACTGTTGCTGATGTGAATATGGAATCACAAATAATTAGAATGGATGCCCTGGAAATATGCAGGGAAGAGGTTTTGGGAATATTGGAAAGGATGAATATAGATAAGTCTCCTGGGCCTGATGGCATTTACCCCAGGATCCTATGGGAAGCTAGGGAGGAGATAGCAGAGCCATTGGCCTGGATTTTTATGTCGTCGTTGTCAACAGGAATAGTACCAGAGGACTGGAGGATAGCGAATGTGGTCCCATTGTTCAAGAAAGGGAGTAGGGATAGCCCTAGTAACTATAGGCCAGTGAGTCTGACTTCAGTGGTGGGCAAAGTCTTAGAGAGAATGGTAAGGGATAAGATTTATGAACATCTGGGTAGGAATAACGTGATCAGGGATAGCCAGCATGGTTTTGTGAAGGGCAGGTCGTGCCTCACAAACCTTATTGAGTTCTTTGAGAAGGTGACCAAGGAAGTGGATGAGGGTAAAGCAGTAGATGTTGTGTATATGGATTTTAGTAAGGCGTTCGATAAGGTTCCCCATGGTAGGCTAATGCTAAAACTTCGGAGGTATGGCATTGAGGATACATTAGAGGTTTGGATTAGGAATTGGCTGGCTGGAAGGAGACAGAGGGTAGTAGTTGATGGATTATGTTCATCTTGGAGCGCAGTTACTAGCGGTGTACCACAAGGATCTGTTTTGGGACCATTGCTTTTTGTTATCTTTATAAATGATCTAGAGGAAGGACTTGAAAGCTGGGTAAGCAAGTTTGCGGATGACACAAAAGTCGGTGGAGTTGTGGATAGTGAGGAAGGAAGTGGTAGGTTACAGCGGGATATAGATAAGTTGCAGAGCTGGGCGGAAATGTGGCAAATGGAATTCAATGTAGCTAAGTGCGAAGTCGTTCACTTTGGTAGGAATAACAAGATGATGGATTACTGGGCTAATGGTAGGCTACTTGGTAGTGTGGATGAGCAGAGGGATCTTGGTGTCCATGTACACAGATCTCTGAAAGTTGCCACCCAGGTAAATAGTGCTGTGAGGAAGGCATATGGTGTACTGGGCTTTATTGGCAGAGGAATTGAGTTCCGGAGTCCTGAGGTCATGTTGCAGTTGTATAAGACTCTGGTGCGGCCTCATCTGGAGTATTGTGTGCAGTTTTGGTCGCCATACTATAGGAAGGATGTGGAAGCTTTAGAACGAGTGCAGAGGAGGTTTACCAGGATGTTGCCTGGAATGGTAGGAAAATCTTATGAGGAAAGGCTGAGGCACTTGGGGCTGTTCTCATTGGAGAAGAGAAGGTTTAGGGGAGATCTGATAGAAGTGTATAAGATGATTAGGGGTTTAGATAGGGTAGATACTAAGAACCTTTTACCGCTAATGGAGTCAGGTGTTACTAGGGGACATAGCTTTAAATTAAGGGGTGGTAGGTATAGGACAGATGTTAGGGGTAGATTCTTCACACAGCGGGTTGTGAGTTCATGGAATGCCCTGCCCGTATCAGTGGTGAACTCTCCTTCTTTATGGTCATTTAAGCGGGCATTGGATAGGCATTTGGAAGTTATTGGGCTAGTATAGGTTAGGTAGGATTCGGTCGGCGCAACATCGAGGGCCGAAGGGCCTGTACTGCGCTGTATCCTTCTATGTTCTATGTTCTATGTTCTCCTTTTCACAACAATCATCCCTGTCATCAACATCAAACGCACTATTTCCCAGCTGCATTCAGTTCTGATGTATGGTGACTGGACCACGAAATGTCACTTCTATTTTTCTCTCGACCTGAGGCTGCCAAATCTGTTCTGTTTCTCTGGCACTTACTCGTTCCATTTGTTCTAATTTCTAGCATCATTTTTTTTTCCCCTCTACCTTTCATGTTGTTATTGCATGGGATGTCTGCATCACTGGCAGGGCAGCATTTGTGGACGTCACTAAATGCCTTTTACTGTGAGGCCAGTCGTTCAGGTATTGGGTCTGACGTCAGTCTTAATGCAGTTCACACAATAATGCGAGATTTCTTCACCAAAGCACAACAGTGAAATAGATAAACTTATTGACAAAGTGCTGGTGGGATTATTTTAGTAAAAGTCCGCTTTTATTTCCAGCTCCTGTCATTTGAATTTAAGTTCTGTCATCATCTGAGATAGGATTTGGAGCAGTGTCCATAGTGTAGTTACCTGGGTCACTGAATTACGCGGCCAGCGACATTACTACTCTGACACAGTGTCCCTGTCATGAATTTACTTTACAGACAAGAACAAGATTTAGATGGAAAAATTTGTAACAGAAAAATGATTAGAAGAGAGCAGGAACAATAAAGTCTGACTTTAAACAAGGTATAGATAATGGTTTATTTAGCCCCCGCACTGACGTCAAGATGGGGTCTGGGGATATCATGGAGCTGGTAGTGGGTAGCTTTCGTGATGGAGAGAATACCAAGGCATAAATCAATTCGGGGCAAATAGGTTCTTCGGGATTCTGAACAGTCTTGTTCTCAAATGTTTGTGAGGGAGGGGCTGTGGGCGGTTCGTAAATATGCGGGTAATGAATGGATTTGCATTTGAAACTGAAGATATTAGTTTCAACATTTACGAAATATAGATAACAGAAATAGCACTGAAGTTCACCATGGCTTATGGGATTAATAAATCGATAGAGATGGAGAGACTAACCAGGTACACCAACAATAGCGAGCATGGGATAGTAACCAGTCTGAATAATCAGCTGTACACCGTATATCCGAGCTGGTAATAGGTGTCAATACCAGGAAAGCTACAAAAGACCCAACGATAAACTCCTGCCCATTGTTGCAGCATTCCAGTCTATTTTTCTTAGATTCTGAACCCTTGGTGCGATATTCCATTCTCGTGTTCTCAGATTCTTGTCCATTGTTGGAACATTCCAGTCTTTGGTTCGCAGATTCTGCTCCATTGTTGAAACATTCCAGACTACTGTTCTCAGATTCTGGTCCATTGTTGGAACATTCCAGTCTATGGATCTCAGATTATGATCTCTCCTCTCCCTGACTCTGCAACTGATGATCCTTGTCTGTGTTGCAGATGCTGCATCTGCATCAATAATGTGATAAAGCATTGGAAGAAGCCCCGTACAAAAAGAAGAGGATATCCATCCAGTGACATAATTCGGATCCATGGAGACGGACATTCATCACAGTCACTGAACAAACAGTTCCAGATAACTCCATTGAGAATGCGACCTTCAGTTCAAAATAACAACTGGGTTGAATTGAATGTTGACATCACTGGCTAATGGTCACATCTCCCATCACCAATTGCTCTCGTGAAGTTAGTTGTGAGGGAGAATTGTGGACATTTTCTTATCGCGGGCTAGATGATTCTGCTGTGTTATTCATTTGCAATTCTGTAACCACCTGAAAGCTCCATCATGACCATCCACAAAAATCACAGTTTAGATATGTTTTTCAAGTTGGTCTCTCCTCGACTAGAACAGGCGCCAAGCAACATATTCTCAGTGATATGTTTGCCCTTACCATAAACAGGAAGTGTGGATCTGTCTGGACATTCCACTCGTGACAATATTGAATCTTCAACACACAATATGACTGAGCTCTGTTTTATGTAAACGGAGAAACAACTTAATACATTATTTTGGCTTCAAAGCAGTAAGACTTAAATTTTTGGAATTCAGTCCAAAGCCAAATGTGGACTGTTCTCACAAAGCCGATCCTTTTACAGGGTTATGTTGTCCTTGATTATGTAATGAAGGTCTTAACGACGCTCTTTCAATATGTCAGAATTTTGAAAGGCTCGTTGGGGTCTGTTTGTTTATACCTAAAAGATAATGCCTCATTTCAAGTCTGTATAATCAAGAGGACATGTCGCGCTAGGGAACTGGACAGGTTGGATCAGTTCGGGGGTTAGTTCAGTCAGGGTCAATGGACGCTCTCTGCCTCCTTCGGCCCTTCTGACCTTATAACCTGTAAGCAATTGTGTCAGTTTTTCTCTTGGTGCTAAGGGTTTTGTTTATTGGGGTTGTTGCAAGCATTTTGGAACAGCATCCTTAAATCGGGATAGCCTGTCAGGTTCGGATACGATACGTTATTCAGGCATTCTGTTTTTAGTTCCTTATGTTTAATTTGGTAATTTTGCAAATAAATGCCATTTGTTTAAAACTCGGCAGTCTGACCAGCTAATTGACTCTAGGAACATCAGCTATTCACTATCCTTCAAAGCATAGCATGTTTACGGTCCGAGT